>NC_046213.1:859703-1072766 GCF_011004875.1 Balearica regulorum gibbericeps
AAATTTGCGTCAATCCTCAAAACTGTAAACGTCGAGCCCTTGCTCCCAGGCCAAAGGTGCGAGCCTCAGAAGGGGTACCTGGCCTCAAACCTCCCTCAGCGGCCCTCGCACAGCCCCACTCACACTGGGGCTGCGGCCTCGCTTAGCCGAGCTAGGCCTCAACATAGCGCATAACGTCACTCTCGTCAAAAATTTGCGTTCACGCTCAAAACTGTAAACGTCGAGCCCTTGCTCCCAGGCCAAAGGTGCGAGCCTCAGAAGGGCTGCCTGGCCTCAAACCTCCCTCAGCGGCCCTCGCACAGCCCCACTCACACGGGGGCTGCGGGCTCGCTTAGCCGAGCTAGGCCTCAACATAGCGCATAACGTCACTCTCGTCAAAAATTTGCGTCAATCCTCAAAACTGTAAACGTCGAGCCCTTGCTCCCAGGCCAAAGGTGCGAGCCTCAGAAGGGCTGCCTGGCCTCAAACCTCCCTCAGCGGCCCTCGCACAGCCCCACTCACACAGGGGCTGCGGGCTCGCTTAGCCGAGCTAGGCCTCAACATAGCGCATAACGTCACTCTCGTCAAAAATTTGCGTCAATCCTCAAAACTGTAAACGTCGAGCCCTTGCTCCCAGGCCAAACGTGCGAGCCTCAAAAGGGCTGCCTGGCCTCAAACCTCCCTCAGCGGCCCTCGCACAGCCCCACTCACACTGGGGCTGCGGGCTCGCTTAACCGAGCTAGGCCTCAACATAGCGCATAACGTCACTCTCGTCAAAAATTTGTGTTCACACTCAAAACTGTAAACGTCGAGCCCTTGCTCCCAGGCCAAAGGTGCGAGCCTCAGAAGGGCTGCCTGGCCTCAAACCTCCCTCAGCAGCCCTCGCACAGCCCCACTCACACTGGGGCTGCGGGCTCGCTTAGCCGAGCTAGGCCTCAACATAGCGCATAACGTCACTCTCGTCAAAAATTTGCGTTCACGCTCAAAACTGTAAACGTCGAGCCCTTGCTCCCAGGCCAAAGGTGCGAGCCTCAAAAGGGCTGCCTGGCCTCAAACCTCCCTCAGCGGCCCTCGCACAGCCCCACTCACACGGGGGCTGCGGCCTCGCTTAGCCGAGCTAGGCCTCAACATAGCGCATAATGTCATTCTCGTCAAAAATTTGCGTTCACGCTCAAAACTGCAAACGTCGAGCCCTTGCTCCCAGACCAAACGTGTGAGCCTCAGAAGGGCTGCCTGGCCTCAAACCTCCCTCAGCGGCCCTCGCACAGCCCCACTCACACAGGGGCTGCGTGCTTGCTTAGCCAAGCTAGGCCTCAACATAGCGCATAACGTCACTCTCGTCAAAAATTTGCGTTCACGCTCAATACTGTAAACCTCGAGCCCTTGCTCCCAGGCCAAAGGTGCGAGCCTCAGAAGGGCTGCCTGGCCTCAAACCTCCCTCAGCGGCCCTCGCACAGCCCCACTCACACGGGGGCTGCGGCCTCGCTTAGCCGAGCTAGGCCTCAACATAGCGCATAATGTCACTCTCGTCAAAAATTTGCGTTCACGCTCAAAACTGTAAACGTCGAGCCCTTGCTCCCAGGCCAAAGGTGCGAGCCTCAGAAGGGCTGCCCGGCCTCAAACCTCCCTCAGCGGCCCTCGCACAGCCCCACTCACACGGGCGCTGCGTGTTCGCGCAGCCGAGCTAGGCCTCAGCATAGCGCATAACATCACTCGCATTAAAAAATTTGCGTTCACACTCAAAATTGTAAACGTCGAACCCTTGCTCCCAGGCCAAACGTGTGAGCCTCAAAAGGGGTACCTGGCCTCAAACCTCCCTCAGCGGCCCTCGCACAGCCCCACTCACACTGGGGCTGCGGGCTCCCTTAGCCGAGCTAGGCCTCAACATAGCGCATAACATCACTCGCAATAAATAATTTGCGTTCACACTCAAAATTGTAAACGTCGAGCCCTCACTCCCAGGCCAATGGTGCGAGCCTCAAAAGGGGTACCTGGCCTCAAACCTCCCTCAGCGGCCCTCGCACTGCCCCACTCACACTGGGGCTGCGGGCTCCCTTAGCCGAGCTAGGCCTCAACATAGCGCATAACGTCACTCTCGTCAAAAATTTGCGTTCACGCTCAAAACTGTAAACGTCGAGCCCTTGCTCCCAGGCCAAAGGTGCGAGCCTCAGAAGGGCCGTCTGGCCTCAAACCTCCCTCAGCGGCCCTCGCACTGCCCCACTCACACGGGGGCTGCGGGCTCGCGTAGCCGAGCTAGGGGTGAACATATAGCATAACGTCTCTTGCATTAAAAAATTTGCGTTCACGCTCAAAACTGTAAACGTCGAGCCCTTGCTCCCAGGACAAAGGTGCGAGCCTCAGAAGGGCTGCCTGGCCTCAAACCTCCCTCAGCGGCCCTCGCACAGCCCCACTCACACGGGGGCTGCGGGCTCGCTTAGCCGAGCTAGGGGTGAACATATAGCATAACGTCTCTTGCATTAAAAAATTTGCGTTCACGCTCAAAACTGTAAACGTCGAGCCCTTGCTCCCAGGCCAAAGGTGCGAGCCTCAAAAGGGCTGCCTGGCCTCAAACCTCCCTCAGCGGCCCTCGCACTGCCCCACTCACACTGGGGCTGCGGCCTCGCTTAGCCGAGCTAGGCCTCAACATAGCGCATAACGTCACTCTCGTCAAAAATTTGCATTCACGCTCAAAACTGTAAACGTCGAGCCCTTGCTCCCAGGCCAAAGGTGCGAGCCTCAGAAGGGCTGCCTGGCCTCAAACCTCCCTCAGCGGCCCTCGCACAGCCCCATTCACACGGGGGCTGCGGGCTCACTTAGCGGAGCTAGGCTTCAACATAGCGCATAACGTCACTCTCGTCAAAAATTTGCGTTCACGCTCAAAACTGTAAACGTCGAGCCCTTGCTCCCAGGCCAAACGTACGAGCCTCAAAAGGGCTGCCTGGCCTCAAACCTCCCTCAGCGGCCCTCGCACAGCCCCACTCACACAGGGGCTGCGTGTTCGCGTAGCCGAGCTAGGCCTCAACATAGCGCATAACATCACTCGCAAAAAATAATTTGCGTTCACGCTCAAAACTGTAAACGTCGAGCCCTTGCTCCCAGACCAAAGGTGCGAGCCTCAGAAGGGCTGCCTGGCCTCAAACCTCCCTCAGCGGCCCTCGCACAGCCCCATTCACACGGGGGCTGCGGGCTCGCTTAGCCGAGCTAGGCCTCAACATAGCGCATAACATCTCTTGCATTAAAAAATTTGCGTTCACACTCAAAACTGTAAACGTCGAGCCCTTGCTCCCAGGCCAAAGGTGCGAGCCTCAGAAGGGCTGCCTGGCCTCAAACCTCCCTCAGCGGCCCTCGCACAGCCCCACTTACACGGGGGCTGCGGGCTCGCTTAGCCGAGCTAGGCCTCAACATAGCGTATAACGTCACTCTCGTCAAAAATTTGCGTTCATGCTCAAAACTGTAAACGTCGAGCCCTTGCTCCCAGGCCAAAGGTGCGAGCCTCAGAAGGGCTGCCTGGCCTCAAACCTCCCTCAGCGGCCCTCGCACAGCCCCACTCACACTGGGGCTGCGGGCTCGCTTAGCCGAGCTAGGCCTCAACATAGCGTATAACGTCACTCTCGTCAAAAATTTGCGTTCACGCTCAAAACTGTAAACGTCGAGCCCTTGCTCCCAGGCCAAAGGTGCGAGCCTCAGGAGGGCTGCCTGGCCTCAAACCTCCCTCAGCGGCCCTCGCACAGCCCCACTCACACGGGGGCTGCGGCCTCGCTTAGCCGAGCTAGGCCTCAACATAGCGCATAACAGTCACTCTTGCATTAAAAAATTTGCGTTCACACTCAAAACTTGTAAACGTCGAGCCCTTGCTCCCAGGCCAAAGGTGCGAGCCTCAAAAGGGCTGCCTGGCCTCAAACCTCCCTCAGCGGCCCTCGCACAGCCCCACTCACACTGGGGCTGCGGGCTCGCGTAGCCGAGCTAGGCCTCAACATAGCGCATAACGTCACTCATCAGTCAAATAATTTGCGTTCACAGCTCAAAACTTGTAAACGTCGAAGCCCTTGCTCCCAGGCCAAATGGTGCGAGCCTCAAAAGGGGCTACCTGGCCTCAAACCTCCCTCAGCGGCCCTCGCACAGCCCCACTCAACACTGGGGCTGCGGGCTCGCCTTAGCCGAGCTAGGCCTCAACATAGCGCATAACGTCACTCTTGTCAAAAATTTGCGTTCACACTCAAAACTTGTAAACGTCGAGCCCTTGCTCCCAGGCCAAAGGTGCGAGCCTCAGAAGGGCTGCCTGGCCTCAAACCTCCCTCAGCGGCCCTCGCACAGCCCCACTCACACGGGGACTGCGGCCTCGCTTAGCCGAGCTAGGCCTCAACATAGCGCATAACGTCACTCTCGTCAAAAATTTGCGTTCACGCTCAAAACTGTAAACGTCGAGCCCTTGCTCCCAGGCCAAAGGTGCGAGCCTCAGAAGGGCTGCCTGGCCTCAAACCTCCCTCAGCGGCCCTCGCACAGCCCCACTCACACGGGGGCTGCGGGCTCACGTAGCCGAGCTAGGCCTCAACATAGCGCATAACGTCACTCTCGTCAAAAATTTGCGTTCACGCTCAAAACTGTAAACGTCGAGCCCTTGCTCCCAGGCCAAAGGTGCGAGCCTCAGAAGGGCTGCCTGGCCTCAAACCTCCCTCAGCGGCCCTCGCACAGCCCCACTCACACGGGGGCTGCGGGCTCGCTTAGCCGAGCTAGGGCTCAACATAGCGCATAACGTCACTCTCGTCAAAAATTTGCGTTCACGCTCAAAACTGTAAACGTCGAGCCCTTGCTCCCAGGCCAAAGGTGCGAGCCTCAAAAGGGCTGCCTGGCCTCAAACCTCCCTCAGCGGCCCTCGCACAGCCCCACTCACACTGGGGCTGCGGGCTCGCTTAGCCGAGCTAGGCCTCAACATAGCGCATAACGTCACTCTCGTCAAAAATTTGCTGTTCACGCTCAAAACTGTAAACGTCGAGCCCTTGCTCCCAGGCCAAAGGTGCGAGCCTCAGAAGGGCTGCCTGGCCTCAAACCTCCCTCAGCGGCCCTCGCACAGCCCCACTCACACAGGGGCTGCGGGCTCGCTTAGCGAGCTAGGCCTCAACATAGCGCATAACGTCACTCTCGTCAAAAATTTGCGTTCACGCTCAAAACTGTAAACGTCGAGCCCTTGCTCCCAGGCCAAACGTACGAGCCTCAAAAGGGCTGCCTGGCCTCAAACCTCCCTCAGCGGCCCTCGCACAGCCCCACTCACACGGGGGCTGCGGGTTCGCGTAGCCGAGCTAGGCCTCAACATAGCGCATAACAGTCACTCGTCAAAAATAATTTGCGTTCACGCTCAAAACTGTAAACGTCGAGCCCTTGCTCCCAGGCCAAAGGTGCGAGCCTCAGAAGGGCTGCCTGGCCTCAAACCTCCCTCAGCGGCCCTCGCACAGCCCCACTCACACGGGGGCTGCGGGCTCGCTTAGCCGAGCTAGGCCTCAACATAGCGCATAACGTCACTCTCGTCAAAAATTTGCGTTCACGCTCAAAACTGTAAACGTCGAGCCCTTGCTCCCAGGCCAAAGGTGCGAGCCTCAGAAGGGCTGCCTGGCCTCAAACCTCCCTCAGCGGCCCTCGCACTGCCCCACTCACACTGGGGCTGCGTGTTCGCGTAGCCGAGCTAGGGGTGAACATATAGCATAACGTCTCTTGCATTAAAAAATTTGCATCCATCCTCAAAACTGTAAACGTCGAGCCCTTGCTCCCAGGCCAAAGATTCGAGCCTTAAAAGGACTGCCCGGCCTCAAACCTCCCTCAGCGGCCCTCGCACAGCCCCACTCACACTGGGGCTGCGGCCTCGCTTAGCCGAGCTAGGCCTCAACATAGCGCATAACGTCACTCTCGTCAAAAATTTGCGTTCACGCTCAAAACTGTAAACGTCGAACCTTTGCTCCCAGGCCAAACGTGCGAGCCTCAAAAGGGCTGCCTGGCCTCAAACCTCCCTCAGCGGCCCTCGCACAGCCCCACTCACACGGGGGCTGCGGGCTCGCTTAGCCGAGCTAGGCCTCAACATAGCGCATAACGTCACTCTCGTCAAAAATTTGTGTTCACACTCAAAACTGTAAACGTCGAGCCCTTGCTCCCAGGCCAAAGGTGCGAGCCTCAGAAGGGCTGCCTGGCCTCAAACCTCCCTCAGCGGCCCTTGCACAGCCCCACTCACACTGGGGCTGCGGGCTCGCTTAGCCGAGCTAGGCCTCAACATAGCGCATAACGTCACTCTCGTCAAAAATTTGCGTTCACGCTCAAAACTGTAAACGTCGAGCCCTTGCTCCCAGGCCAAAGGTGCGAGCCTCAGAAGGGCTGCCTGGCCTCAAACCTCCCTCAGCGGCCCTCGCACAGCCCCACTCACACTGGGGCTGCGGGCTCGCTTAGCCGAGCTAGGCCTCAACATAGCGCATAACGTCACTCTCGTCAAAAATTTGCGTTCACGCTCAAAACTGTAAACGTCGAGCCCTTGCTCCCAGGCCAAAGGTGCGAGCCTCAAAAGGGCTGCCTGGCCTCAAACCTCCCTCAGCGGCCCTCGCACAGCCCCACTCACACGGGGGCTGCGGCCTCGCTTAGCCGAGCTAGGCCTCAACATAGCGCATAATGTCACTCTCGTCAAAAATTTGCGTTCACGCTCAAAACTGCAAACGTCGAGCCCTTGCTCCCAGACCAAACGTGTGAGCCTCAGAAGGGCTGCCTGGCCTCAAACCTCCCTCAGCGGCCCTCGCACAGCCCCACTCACACAGGGGCTGCGGGCTTGCTTAGCCAAGCTAGGCCTCAACATAGCGCATAACGTCACTCTCGTCAAAAATTTGCGTTCACGCTCAATACTGTAAACCTCGAGCCCTTGCTCCCAGGGCAAGGGTGCGAGCCTCAGAAGGGCTGCCTGGCCTCAAACCTCCCTCAGCGGCCCTCGCACAGCCCCACTCACACGGGGGCTGCGGCCTCGCTTAGCCGAGCTAGGCCTCAACATAGCGCATAACATCACTCTCGTCAAAAATTTGCGTTCACGCTCAAAACTGTAAACGTCGAGCCCTTGCTCCCAGGCCAAAGGTGCGAGCCTCAGAAGGGCTGCCCGGCCTCAAACCTCCCTCAGCGGCCCTCGCACAGCCCCACTCACACGGGCGCTGCGTGTTCGCGCAGCCGAGCTAGGCCTCAGCATAGCGCATAACATCACTCGCATTAAAAAATTTGCGTTCACACTCAAAATTGTAAACGTCGAACCCTTGCTCCCAGGCCAAACGTGTGAGCCTCAAAAGGGGTACCTGGCCTCAAACCTCCCTCAGCGGCCCTCGCACAGCCCCACTCACACTGGGGCTGCGGGCTCCCTTAGCCGAGCTAGGCCTCAACATAGCGCATAACATCACTCGCAATAAATAATTTGCGTTCACACTCAAAATTGTAAACGTCGAGCCCTTACTCCCAGGCCAATGGTGCGAGCCTCAAAAGGGCTGCCTGGCCTCAAACCTCCCTCAGCGGCCCTCGCACTGCCCCACTCACACTGGGGCTGCGGGCTCCCTTAGCCGAGCTAGGCCTCAACATAGCGCATAACGTCACTCTCGTCAAAAATTTGCGTTCACGCTCAAAACTGTAAACGTCGAGCCCTTGCTCCCAGGCCAAAGGTGCGAGCCTCAGAAGGGCCGTCTGGCCTCAAACCTCCCTCAGCGGCCCTCGCACTGCCCCACTCACACGGGGGCTGCGGGCTCGCGTAGCCGAGCTAGGGGTGAACATATAGCATAACGTCTCTTGCATTAAAAAATTTGCGTTCACGCTCAAAACTGTAAACGTCGAGCCCTTGCTCCCAGGACAAAGGTGCGAGCCTCAGAAGGGCTGCCTGGCCTCAAACCTCCCTCAGCGGCCCTCGCACAGCCCCACTCACACGGGGGCTGCGGGCTCGCTTAGCCGAGCTAGGGGTGAACATATAGCATAACGTCTCTTGCATTAAAAAATTTGCGTTCACGCTCAAAACTGTAAACGTCGAGCCCTTGCTCCCAGGCCAAAGGTGCGAGCCTCAGAAGGGCTGCCTGGCCTCAAACCTCCCTCAGCGGCCCTCGCACTGCCCCACTCACACTGGGGCTGCGGGCTCGCTTAGCCGAGCTAGGCCTCAACATAGCGATTAATATCACTCGCATTAAAAAATTTGCGTTCACGCTCAAAACTGTAAACGTCGAGCCCTTGCTCCCAGGCCAAAGGTGCGAGCCTCAGAAGGGCTGCCTGGCCTCAAACCTCCCTCAGCGGCCCTCGCACAGCCCCATTCACACGGGGGCTGCGGGCTCACTTAGCGGAGCTAGGCTTCAACATAGCGCATAACGTCACTCTCGTCAAAAATTTGCGTTCACGCTCAAAACTGTAAACGTCGAGCCCTTGCTCCCAGGCCAAAGGTGCGAGCCTCAAAAGGGCTGCCTGGCCTCAAACCTCCCTCAGCGGCCCTCGCACAGCCCCACTCACACAGGGGCTGCGGGCTCGCCTAGCAGAGCTAGGCCTCAACATAGCGCATAACATCACTCGCAAAAAATAATTTGCGTTCACGCTCAAAACTGTAAACGTCGAGCCCTTGCTCCCAGACCAAAGGTGCGAGCCTCAGAAGGGCTGCCTGGCCTCAAACCTCCCTCAGCGGCCCTCGCACAGCCCCACTCACACGGGGGCTGCGGGCTCGCTTAGCCGAGCTAGGCCTCAACATAGCACATAACGTCACTCTCGTCAAAAATTTGCGTTCATGCTCAAAACTGTAAACGTCGAGCCCTTGCTCCCAGGCCAAAGGTGCGAGCCTCAGAAGGGCTGCCTGGCCTCAAACCTCCCTCAGCGGCCCTCGCACAGCCCCACTCACACTGGGGCTGCGGGCTCGCTTAGCCGAGCTAGGCCTCAACATAGCGTATAACGTCACTCTCGTCAAAAATTTGCGTTCACGCTCAAAACTGTAAACGTCGAGCCCTTGCTCCCAGGCCAAAGGTGCGAGCCTCAGAAGGGCTGCCTGGCCTCAAACCTCCCTCAGCCGGCCCTCGCACAGCCCCACTCACACGGGGGCTGCGGCCTCGCTTAGCCGAGCTAGGCCACAACATAGCGCATAACATCTCTTGCATTAAAAAATTTGCGTTCACACTCAAAATTGTAAACGTCGAGCCCTTGCTCCCAGGCCAAAGGTGCGAGCCTCAAAAGGGCTGCCAGGCCTCAAACCTCCCTCAGCGGCCCTCGCACAGCCCCACTCACACTGGGGCTGCGGGTTCGCGTAGCCGAGCTAGGCCTCAACATAGCGCATAACGTCACTCACAATAAATAATTTGCGTTCACACTCAAAATTGTAAACGTTGAACCCTTGCTCCCAGGCCAATGGTGCGAGCCTCAAAAGGGGTACCTGGCCTCAAACCTCCCTCAGCGGCCCTCGCACAGCCCCACAAACACTGGGGCTGCGGGCTCCCTTAGCCGAGCTAGGCCTCAACATAGCGCATAACATCTCTTGCATTAAAAAATTTGCGTTCACACTCAAAATTGTAAACGTCGAGCCCTTGCTCCCAGGCCAAAGTTGCGAGCCTCAGAAGGGCTGCCTGGCCTCAAACCTCCCTCAGCGGCCCTCGCACAGCCCCACTCACACGGGGACTGCGGCCTCGCTTAGCCGAGCTAGGCCTCAACATAGCGCATAACGTCACTCTCGTCAAAAATTTGCGTTCACGCTCAAAACTGTAAACGTCGAGCCCTTGCTCCCAGGCCAAAGGTGCGAGCCTCAGAAGGGCTGCCTGGCCTCAAACCTCCCTCAGCGGCCCTCGCACAGCCCCACTCACACGGGGGCTGCGGGCTCACGTAGCCGAGCTAGGGGTGAACATATAGCATAACGTCTCTTGCATTAAAAAATTTGCGTTCACGCTCAAAACTGTAAACGTCGAGCCCTTGCTCCCAGGCCAAAGGTGCGAGCCTCAGAAGGGCTGCCTGGCCTCAAACCTCCCTCAGCGGCCCTCGCACAGCCCCACTCACACGGGGGCTGCGGGCTCGCGTAGCCGAGCTAGGGGTGAACATATAGCATAACGTCTCTTCCATTAATAAATTTGCGTTCACGCTCAAAACTGTAAACGTCGAGCCCTTGCTCCCAGGCCAAAGGTGCGAGCCTCAAAAGGGCTGCCTGGCCTCAAACCTCCCTCAGCGGCCCTCGCACAGCCCCACTCACATTGGGGCTGCGGCCTCGCCTAGCCGAGCTAGGCTTCAACATATCGCATAATGTTACTCTCGTCAAAAATTTGTGTTCACGCTCAAAACTGTAAACGTCGAGCCCTTGCTACCAGGCCAAAGGTGCGAGCCTCAGAAGGGCTGCCTGGCCTCAAACCTCCCTCAGCGGCCCTCGCACAGCCCCACTCACACAGGGGCTGCGGGCTCGCTTAGCGGAGCTAGGCCTCAACATAGCGCATAACGTCACTCTCCTCAAAAATTTGCGTTCACGCTCAAAACTGTAAACGTCGAGCCCTTGCTCCCAGGCCAAACGTACGAGCCTCAAAAGGGCTGCCTGGCCTCAAACCTCCCTCAGCGGCCCTCGCACAGCCCCACTCACACGGGGGCTGCGTGTTCGCGTAGCCGAGCTAGGCCTCAACATAGCGCATAACATCACTCGCAAAAAATAATTTGCGTTCACGCTCAAAACTGTAAACGTCGAGCCCTTGCTCCCAGGCCAAAGGTGCGAGCCTCAGAAGGGCTGCCTGGCCTCAAACCTCCCTCAGCGGCCCTCGCACAGCCCCACTCACACGGGGGCTGCGGGCTCGCTTAGCCGAGCTAGGCCTCAACATAGCGCATAACGTCACTCTCGTCAAAAATTTGCGTTCACGCTCAAAACTGTAAACGTCGAACCTTTGCTCCCAGGCCAAAGGTGCGAGCCTCAGAAGGGCTGCCTGGCCTCAAACCTCCCTCAGCGGCCCTCGCACTGCCCCACTCACACAGGGGCTGCGTGTTCGCGTAGCCGAGCTAGGGGTGAACATATAGCATAACGTCTCTTGCATTAAAAAATTTGCATCCATCCTCAAAACTGTAAACGTCGAGCCCTTGCTCCCAGGCCAAAGATTCGAGCCTTAAAAGGACTGCCCGGCCTCAAACCTCCCTCAGCGGCCCTCGCACAGCCCCACTCACACTGGGGCTGCGGCCTCGCTTAGCCGAGCTAGGCCTCAACATAGCGCATAACGTCACTCTCGTCAAAAATTTGCGTTCACGCTCAAAACTGTAAACGTCGAACCTTTGCTCCCAGGCCAAACGTGCGAGCCTCAAAAGGGCTGCCTGGCCTCAAACCTCCCTCAGCGGCCCTCGCACAGCCCCACTCACACAGGGGCTGCGGGCTCACTTAACCGAGCTAGGCCTCAACATAGCGCATAACGTCACTCTCGTCAAAAATTTGTGTTCACACTCAAAACTGTAAACGTCGAGCCCTTGCTCCCAGGCCAAAGGTGCGAGCCTCAGAAGGGCTGCCTGGCCTCAAACCTCCCTCAGCGGCCCTCGCGCAGCCCCACTCACACTGGGGCTGCGGGCTCGCTTAGCCGAGCTAGGCCTCAACATAGCGCATAACTGTCACTCTCGTCAAAAATTTGCGTTCACGCTCAAAACTGTAAACGTCGAGCCCTTGCTCCCAGGCCAAAGGTGCGAGCCTCAAAAGGGCTGCCTGGCCTCAAACCTCCCTCAGCGGCCCTCGCACAGCCCCACTCACACGGGGGCTGCGGCCTCGCTTAGCCGAGCTAGGCCTCAACATAGCGCATAATGTCACTCTCGTCAAAAATTTGCGTTCACGCTCAAAACTGCAAACGTCGAGCCCTTGCTCCCAGACCAAACGTGTGAGCCTCAGAAGGGCTGCCTGGCCTCAAACCTCCCTCAGCGGCCCTCGCACAGCCCCACTCACACAGGGGCTGCGGGCTTGCTTAGCCAAGCTAGGCCTCAACATAGCGCATAACGTCACTCTCGTCAAAAATTTGCGTTCACGCTCAATACTGTAAACCTCGAGCCCTTGCTCCCAGGGCAAGGGTGCGAGCCTCAGAAGGGCTGCCTGGCCTCAAACCTCCCTCAGCGGCCCTCGCACAGCCCCACTCACACGGGGGCTGCGGCCTCGCTTAGCCGAGCTAGGCCTCAACATAGCGCATAATGTCACTCTCGTCAAAAATTTGCGTTCACGCTCAAAACTGTAAACGTCGAGCCCTTGCTCCCAGGCCAAAGGTGCGAGCCTCAGAAGGGCTGCCCGGCCTCAAACCTCCCTCAGCGGCCCTCGCACAGCCCCACTCACACGGGCGCTGCGTGTTCGCGCAGCCGAGCTAGGCCTCAGCATAGCGCATAACATCACTCGCATTAAAAAATTTGCGTTCACACTCAAAATTGTAAACGTCGAACCCTTGCTCCCAGGCCAAACGTGTGAGCCTCAAAAGGGGTACCTGGCCTCAAACCTCCCTCAGCGGCCCTCGCACAGCCCCACTCACACTGGGGCTGCGGGCTCCCTTAGCCGAGCTAGGCCTCAACATAGCGCATAACATCACTCGCAATAAATAATTTGCGTTCACACTCAAAATTGTAAACGTCGAGCCCTTACTCCCAGGCCAATGGTGCGAGCCTCAAAAGGGGTACCTGGCCTCAAACCTCCCTCAGCGGCCCTCGCACTGCCCCACTCACACTGGGGCTGCGGGCTCGCTTAGCCGAGCTAGGCCTCAACATAGCGCATAACGTCACTCTCGTCAAAAATTTGCGTTCACGCTCAAAACTGTAAACGTCGAGCCCTTGCTCCCAGGCCAAAGGTGCGAGCCTCAGAAGGGCCGTCTGGCCTCAAACCTCCCTCAGCGGCCCTCGCACTGCCCCACTCACACGGGGGCTGCGGGCTCGCGTAGCCGAGCTAGGGGTGAACATATAGCATAACGTCTCTTGCATTAAAAAATTTGCGTTCACGCCAAAAACTGTAAACGTCGAGCCCCTGCTCCCAGGACAAAGGTGCGAGCCTCAGAAGGGCTGCCTGGCCTCAAACCTCCCTCAGCGGCCCTCGCACAGCCCCACTCACACGGGGGCTGCGGGCTCGCTTAGCCGAGCTAGGGGTGAACATATAGCATAACGTCTCTTGCATTAAAAAATTTGCGTTCACGCTCAAAACTGTAAACGTCGAGCCCTTGCTCCCAGGCCAAAGGTGCGAGCCTCAAAAGGGCTGCCTGGCCTCAAACCTCCCTCAGCGGCCCTCGCACTGCCCCACTCACACTGGGGCTGCGGGCTCGCTTAGCCGAGCTAGGCCTCAACATAGCGATTAATATCACTCGCATTAAAAAATTTGCGTTCACGCTCAAAACTGTAAACGTCGAGCCCTTGCTCCCAGGCCAAAGGTGCGAGCCTCAGAAGGGCTGCCTGGCCTCAAACCTCCCTCAGCGGCCCTCGCACAGCCCCATTCACACGGGGGCTGCGGGCTCACTTAGCGGAGCTAGGCTTCAACATAGCGCATAACGTCACTCTCGTCAAAAATTTGCGTTCACGCTCAAAACTGTAAACGTCGAGCCCTTGCTCCCAGGCCAAAGGTGCGAGCCTCAAAAGGGCTGCCTGGCCTCAAACCTCCCTCAGCGGCCCTCGCACAGCCCCACTCACACAGGGGCTGCGGGCTCGCCTAGCAGAGCTAGGCCTCAACATAGCGCATAACATCACTCGCAAAAAATAATTTGCGTTCACGCTCAAAACTGTAAACGTCGAGCCCTTGCTCCCAGGCCAAAGGTGCGAGCCTCAGAAGGGCTGCCTGGCCTCAAACCTCCCTCAGCGGCCCTCGCACAGCCCCATTCACACGGGGGCTGCGGGCTCGCTTAGCCGAGCTAGGCCTCAACATAGCGCATAACATCTCTTGCATTAAAAAATTTGCGTTCACACTCAAAACTGTAAACGTCGAGCCCTTGCTCCCAGGCCAAAGGTGCGAGCCTCAGAAGGGCTGCCTGGCCTCAAACCTCCCTCAGCGGCCCTCGCACAGCCCCACTTACACGGGGGCTGCGGGCTCGCTTAGCCGAGCTAGGCCTCAACATAGCGTATAACGTCACTCTCGTCAAAAATTTGCGTTCATGCTCAAAACTGTAAACGTCGAGCCCTTGCTCCCAGGCCAAAGGTGCGAGCCTCAGAAGGGCTGCCTGGCCTCAAACCTCCCTCAGCGGCCCTCGCACAGCCCCACTCACACGGGGGCTCCGGGCTCGCTTAGCCGAGCTAGGCCTCAACATAGCGTATAACGTCACTCTCGTCAAAAATTTGCGTTCACGCTCAAAACTGTAAACGTCGAGCCCTTGCTCCCAGGCCAAAGGTGCGAGCCTCGGAAGGGCTGCCTGGCCTCAAACCTCCCTCACCGGCCCTCGCACAGCCCCACTCACACGGGGGCTGCGGCCTCGCTTAGCCGAGCTAGGCCACAACATAGCGCATAACATCTCTTGCATTAAAAAATTTGCGTTCACACTCAAAATTGTAAACGTCGAGCCCTTGCTCCCAGGCCAAAGGTGCGAGCCTCAAAAGGGCTGCCAGGCCTCAAACCTCCCTCAGCGGCCCTCGCACAGCCCCACAAACACTGGGGCTGCGGGCTCCCTTAGCCGAGCTAGGCCTCAACATAGCGCATAACATCTCTTGCATTAAAAAATTTGCGTTCACACTCAAAATTGTAAACGTCGAGCCCTTGCTCCCAGGCCAAAGTTGCGAGCCTCAGAAGGGCTGCCTGGCCTCAAACCTCCCTCAGCGGCCCTCGCACAGCCCCACTCACACGGGGGCTGCGGCCTCGCTTAGCCGAGCTAGGCCTCAACATAGCGCATAACGTCACTCTCGTCAAAAATTTGCGTTCACGCTCAAAACTGTAAACGTCGAGCCCTTGCTCCCAGGCCAAAGGTGCGAGCCTCAGAAGGGCTGCCTGGCCTCAAACCTCCCTCAGCGGCCCTCGCACAGCCCCACTCACACGGGGGCTGCGGGCTCACGTAGCCGAGCTAGGGGTGAACATATAGCATAACGTCTCTTGCATTAAAAAATTTGCGTTCACGCTCAAAACTGTAAACGTCGAGCCCTTGCTCCCAGGCCAAAGGTGCGAGCCTCAGAAGGGCTGCCTGGCCTCAAACCTCCCTCAGCGGCCCTCGCACAGCCCCACTCACACGGGGGCTGCGGGCTCGCGTAGCCGAGCTAGGGGTGAACATATAGCATAACGTCTCTTCCATTAATAAATTTGCGTTCACGCTCAAAACTGTAAACGTCGAGCCCTTGCTCCCAGGCCAAAGGTGCGAGCCTCAGAAGGGCTGCCTGGCCTCAAACCTCCCTCAGCGGCCCTCGCACAGCCCCACTCACATTGGGGCTGCGGCCTCGCCTAGCCGAGCTAGGCTTCAACATATCGCATAATGTCACTCTCGTCAAAAATTTGTGTTCACGCTCAAAACTGTAAACGTCGAGCCCTTGCTCCCAGGCCAAAGGTGCGAGCCTCAGAAGGGCTGCCTGGCCTCAAACCTCCCTCAGCGGCCCTCGCACAGCCCCACTCACACAGGGGCTGCGGGCTCGCTTAGCGGAGCTAGGCCTCAACATAGCGCATAACGTCACTCTCGTCAAAAATTTGCGTTCACGCTCAAAACTGTAAACGTCGAGCCCTTGCTCCCAGGCCAAAGGTGCGAGCCTCAAAAGGGCTGCCTGGCCTCAAACCTCCCTCAGCGGCCCTCGCACAGCCCCACTCACACGGGGGCTGCGTGTTCGCGTAGCCGAGCTAGGCCTCAACATAGCGCATAACATCACTCGCAAAAAATAATTTGCGTTCACGCTCAAAACTGTAAACGTCGAGCCCTTGCTCCCAGGCCAAAGGTGCGAGCCTCAGAAGGGCTGCCTGGCCTCAAACCTCCCTCAGCGGCCCTCGCACAGCCCCACTCACACGGGGGCTGCGGGCTCGCTTAGCCGAGCTAGGCCTCAACATAGCGCATAACGTCACTCTCGTCAAAAATTTGCGTTCACGCTCAAAACTGTAAACGTCGAACCTTTGCTCCCAGGCCAAAGGTGCGAGCCTCAGAAGGGCTGCCTGGCCTCAAACCTCCCTCAGCGGCCCTCGCACTGCCCCACTCACACTGGGGCTGCGTGTTCGCGTAGCCGAGCTAGGGGTGAACATATAGCATAACGTCTCTTGCATTAAAAAATTTGCATCCATCCTCAAAACTGTAAACGTCGAGCCCTTGCTCCCAGGCCAAAGATTCGAGCCTTAAAAGGACTGCCCGGCCTCAAACCTCCCTCAGCGGCCCTCGCACAGCCCCACTCACACTGGGGCTGCGGCCTCGCTTAGCCGAGCTAGGCCTCAACATAGCGCATAACGTCACTCTCGTCAAAAATTTGCGTTCACGCTCAAAACTGTAAACGTCGAACCTTTGCTCCCAGGCCAAACGTGCGAGCCTCAAAAGGGCTGCCTGGCCTCAAACGTCCCTCAGCGGCCCTCGCACAGCCCCACTCACACAGGGGCTGCGGGCTCACTTAACCGAGCTAGGCCTCAACATAGCGCATAACGTCACTCTCGTCAAAAATTTGTGTTCACACTCAAAACTGTAAACGTCGAGCCCTTGCTCCCAGGCCAAAGGTGCGAGCCTCAGAAGGGCTGCCTGGCCTCAAACCTCCCTCAGCGGCCCTTGCACAGCCCCACTCACACTGGGGCTGCGGGCTCGCTTAGCCGAGCTAGGCCTCAACATAGCGCATAATGTCACTCTCGTCAAAAATTTGCGTTCACGCTCAAAACTGTAAACGTCGAGCCCTTGCTCCCAGGCCAAAGGTGCGAGCCTCAGAAGGGCTGCCTGGCCTCAAACCTCCCTCAGCGGCCCTCGCACAGCCCCACTCACACGGGGGCTGCGGCCTCGCTTAGCCGAGCTAGGCCTCAACATAGCGCATAACGTCTCTTGCATTAAAAAATTTGCGTTCACACTCAAAATTGTAAACGTCGAGCCCTTGCTCCCAGGCCAAAGGTGCGAGCCTCAAAAGGGCTGCCTGGCCTCAAACCTCCCTCAGCGGCCCTCGCACAGCCCCACTCACACTGGGGCTGCGGGCTCGCTTAGCCGAGCTAGGCCTCAACATAGCGTATAACATCACTCTCGTCAAAAATTTGCGTTCACGCTCAAAACTGTAAACGTCGAGCCCTTGCTCCCAGGACAAAGGTGCGAGCCTCAGAAGGGCTGCCTGGCCTCAAACCTCCCTCAGCGGCCCTCGCACAGCCCCACTCACATTGGGGCTGCGGGCTCTCCTTAACACGTCATAGTTCCTTAGCTCTCTCCATCCCTTCAACAGTTCTTTCCAGATAGGGAAGTTCTCTGATGTGAGGAGATCCAACCCAGCAGAAAGCCTCAGGAAAAATCACCTTGGAAGAACACTGTGGTAATCACTAGTTGTTTACACAAAGAGCAGTCCTGACCCTTTGCCACCTGCAGCCCTTTTAAAAACTAAGCCCAGCCCCATCCTCATTGCATCCACCTGGTCTGCCCAGCCCCAGCACACAGCTGTAAAGATTTGCTCGTAAAGCACAACAGAAATACCAGCCATGGAGAAGAAGTTTTTACACAGAAACTTTTCAGAGTGGTATTTTAAAATACACACTCACACTGGGGCTGCGGACTCACCTCCCTGCAGAATGAGTCCAAAAAAAAAGCCTTATATCTCTCTTGCCCAAAATCAGCATCCAGTCTCCAAAGCATAAACGTCAAGCCCTTGCTCCCAGGCCAAAGGTGCGAGCCTCAAAAGGGCTGCCTGGCCTCAAACCTCCCTCAGCGGCCCTCGCACAGCCCAACTCACATTGGGGCTGCGGGCTCGCCTAGCTGGCCAGGCTGAAAGGGTGATGGAGGCTGCGACAGGAAGGAGGAAGGCAGAGATCTGGAGAAGCATGGCAGGGCTGGGCCCGAACACACAACTCACCGCACCTCCTGACACCCACTGGAGATGTTCTCCACCCCAAGGCCTCTCTCTGCCTCTGCCCCTTCCTCGTGCGCAGTGCCAGCTGCCCGACCCTCACCCACCCAGGAGCAGGTGGCGGGTGCCTCCATGCTCCTCTCCCACCAGGCTTCCCGGATGCACGGCAGCTCACCTGCGTGGCCGATGCAGGCACGGAGCTCCTGGTGCTGTGTGCTGGTGGTGCCTGAAGTCGGGGATTGCTGGGAGGGATCCAACCTTGCCGTAGGGTCCTGCTATTCCTTATCGGAGACAACTGCCTGTGGTAGCCTCTTCATTTCTCTCCTAGGCCAGGTCCCAAGGGCCAGCTAGAGCCCTTGGCACAGCAGAGCCAGCCCAGCCCTGCCCTGCCCTTTTCCCATCTGCAGCCCTTTTCCCATCTGCAGCCCTTTTCAAATCTAAGCCCAGCCCCATCCTCCTCAGACCCACCTGAGCTGCCCAGCCCCAGCATGCAGCTGGGAAGATTTTCTCCTTAAAGCAGAACAGAAATACCAGCCGTGGAGAAGATGATTCTAGACAGAAACTTCTCTGAGTGGTCCTTTAACATCCCCACTGACAGTAGGGCTGCAGGCTCCTCTACCCACGGAAAGGGTCCGAACACCACCTTACCATCCCTCTCGCCCAAGATCTTGCGTCCAGCTTCCAAACTGGAAACGTGGAGCCCCTGCTCCCACGCCAAAGGTGCCAGCCCCGAAAGGGCTGCCAGCCCCAAACCCATGGTGTTACTAGGTGTCCCGTGGTTGTGTCACAGTGACGCTGGGCGTCCCACGGCGGTGCTGGTTGTCCCATGGTTTTGCCAGCTGCCCGGTGGTTGTGCTGCGTGTGCCACGGTGATGTTGGGTGGCCTCGTGGGCGGTACCTGATGTCCCGTGGTTTTCCTGAGTGTGCTGTGGTTGTGCTGCCTGTCCCACGGCGGTGCCAGGCATGCCGTGGCCATACCAGCTGTGCCATGGCTGTGCCAAGCGTGCCGTGGAGGTGCCGGCTGTCCCGTGGCTGTGCCAGGTGTACCGTGGCGGGTGTCGGCTGTGCCGTGGCTGTCCCAGCCATCCCTTAGCGGTGCCAGGCGTGCTGTGGCATTGCCGGGCATCCCGTAGCCGTGCCGGCTGTCCCGTCACGGTGACGGTTTTGCCGTGACGGTTTTGCCGTGGCCGTGCCGCACGTCCCCACGGTTCCCCCCCCCCACCTCGCAGGACCCCTACACCCCTCCTGTCCCTACGCGTGGCACTGAGGGCCCCCCTACACCCCTTCCCGTCCCCGCAGGGGTCCCCACGCGTGTCACCCACCCCCCTACGCGTGTCCCGGGGGTCCCCGCGGTGCAGCGCGGTCCGCGGCCGCCAGGTGGCGCCGTCGCGACGGGAGCGGAGCCGCCGGGGGGGGCGGGGCCGAGCGCGGGACCGGGGGGGACATCGGGAACGGGGGGGGGGGGGGGGGGCGGCCCCGGGAGCAGGTACCGGGGGTCGGTACGGGGGGAGCGGGGACCAGGGGGCCGGCAGCAGGGAGCAGGGACCGGGGGTCGGTACGGCGGGGGGGGAGCTGGAACTGAGGGATACCGGGAACGGCGGGGGGCCGGCACCGGGAGCAGGTACCGGGGGTCGGTACGGGGGGGGGGGGGGGAGCTGGAACTGAGGGATACCGGGAACGGCGGGGGGCCGGCACCGGGAGCAGGTACCGAGGATCGGTACGGGGGGAGCGGGGACCAGGGGGCTGGCACCGGGAGCAGGTACCGGGGGTCGGTACGGGGGGAGCGGGGACCAGGGGGCCGGCAGCAGGGAGCAGGGACCGGGGGTCGGTACGGGGGGGGGGGGGAGCTGGAACTGAGGGATACCGGGAACGGCGGGGGGCCGGCACCGGGAGCAGGTACCGAGGATCGGTACGGGGGGGGGGGGGGGAGCTGTAAATGAGGGATACCGGGAACGGCGGGGGGCCGGCACCGGGAGCAGGTACCAGGGGATACCGGGAAGGGGGGGGGGGGGGTCGGGAAGGCGGGAGCGGTACCGGGCGTCGGTACGGGGGGAGCGGGGACTGGGGGATACCGGGGAGTGGGGGGCTGGCACCGGGGAGCAGGTATCGGGGGATACCGGGAAGCGGGGGGGAGCAGGGACCGGGGAGCAGGTACCAGGGGTCGGTACGGGGGGAGCAGGGACCGGGGGATACCGCGAACAGGGAGCCGGTACAGGAGGATTCGGTACCAGGGAGCCGGGGGATCCCATACCGGGGAGAAGGGGGCTGTACCGGGGCCCGGTTACTGGCCGGGGGATGGGTGTACCGGGCTGGTACCGGGGCACCGGGCTGCCAACGGGGCCGTGTCCCCATCACCGGTGGCCCTTGCACCAGCTGGGCCCAGCACCCATCACCAGTGGCCCAGCATCCGTGGTACCTGGAGGGGAACCACCCCCAGCCCCCCGGGGTGATGCCCGTGGGTGCTGCCTGCTCACCCCTTCTCTCCTTGCATGGCAGACGGGACCCAGATGGACACCGGCAGCACCAAAACCGCACCAGGGTGCTGGGACGGGATGGACACCGGCAGCACCAATTTGGGGCCACGATGCCAGTCTGGTGCAGATGCCAGCAGCACCGAATCGATGCTGGCGAGTCACAACGGTGAGGACACCGGCAGTGCCGAGGTGAGGCCACCGTGCCAACATCGGGCTGATGCCGGCAGCACCGAACCGACACCAGGCAGCCAGGACAGGGCAGGCACTGGCACTGCCAAAACCACGCTGATGTATTGGGGTGATGCCAGCTGTGCCGATTTGGGGCTGCAACGCCAGGATGAAGTGCGTGCTGACAGTGCCAAACCAATGCCGGCGTGCCAGGGCCAGGCAGGCACCGGCAGCACCGATTTGGAGACACAAAACCAGAACCAGGCAGAATCCAGCAGCTCCAAACCGATGCCGGGGTGCCGGGACGAGGCAGCCACCAACAGAGCCGATTTTGGGACGCAATGCCAGGACACGGCGGATGCCAGCAGCACCAAATCCGCCCCACAGAACCAGCACGAGGAGGATGCCGCCAAGCCAAGCCGGCACGATGGTGAGGCCACGGCAGCGGGCGCCCGTCCCTTTCGGTGCGGGGTGTGCGGGAAGCGGTTCGGGGCGAGCGCCACGTTGATGCGGCACCAGGTGCTGCACGGAGCCGAACGCCCCTTCTCCTGCACCGAGTGCGGCCGTGGCTTCTGCGACCGAGCGGCGCTGGCCACGCACCGGCGAGGGCACACAGGCGAGCGCCCCTTCGCCTGCACCGAGTGCGGCAAAGCTTTTGCCGGCAGCGCGGGGCTGCTGGTACACCAACGGGCGCACACGAGCGAGCGTCCCTTCGCCTGCGCCGAGTGCGGGCAGCGCTTTCGGCAAAGCGCCCACCTCGCCCAACACCGCCAGGGTGCCCACGGCACGGGACGCCCGCACCCCTGCCTGCAGTGCGGCAAAGCCTTCGCCCTCCGCTCCACGCTGGCCCGGCACGCTCAGACCCACACCGGCGAACGGCCCCACGCCTGCGGTGAGTGTGGGCGCCGCTTCCGCCAGCGGGCTCACCTGGCCCGGCACCGCTTGGCACACACCGGCGAACGCCCTTTCCCCTGCGGCGAGTGCGGCAAAGCCTTCGCCCTCAGCGCCACGCTGCTGCGGCACCAGCTGGTGCACACCGGCGAGCGCCCGCACCGCTGCCCTGACTGTCCCCGCGCCTACACCCAAAGCGCTTACCTGGCCCAGCACCGCCGCAGCGCCCACGCCGGCCAACGGCCCCACGCCTGCCCCGAATGCCCGCGGGTTTTCGCCGACCGCGCCAACCTCCTGCGGCACCGTCGGGGCCACGCCGGCATCCGGCCCCACGCCTGCGGTCAGTGCGGGCGACGCTTCGCCCAGCGGGCACACCTCCAAGCGCACGCAGGCACCCACGGCGGGCAGCGGCCCTTTGCCTGCGGGCAGTGCGGGCAGGTTTTCGGGCGACGGGCAGCGCTGGCGGCTCACGGGCGGGCGCACGGCGGGCAGCGGCGGCCCTTTGCCTGCGGGCAGTGCGGGCAGCGCTTCGCCCAGCGAGCCAGCTTGGTAGAGCACGGCCGACGGCACACGGGCGAGCGGCCTCACCGTTGTCCCCAGTGTCACCGCGGTTTCCGGCATCGCTCGGCACTGCTGCGGCACCGGCGAGCGCACGCCGGCGAGCGTCCCTTCCCGTGCGCCCATTGCGGCCGCCGCTATAGCCGCAGCTCCAACCTCCTCCTGCACCAGCGAGTCCACGCACTTGACTAGCACCCATGGGTGCTGCCGTGGGGGATGTTCATACGGCGTTACGGCGTGCCACCCAGCACCGTATCACGGCTTTTGCCGCGCCAGGTGGGGCGTCCAGCGGTGCCAGACGCATCGTGCCCTGTGCCGGCCTCGAAGCCTTGTATCCTCACAGGATGAGCACCGCCGGGTTAATTTTAAATAATAATAATTTAAAAGGAAATATACAGCTGGGTTTGTTTTAAATAATAATAATAATTAAAAAAAAAAAAAAAAAAATGAAAATATACAGTAGTCACTTCCCCTCCTCCCCAGCGGGGCACGGCCGGGCTTTGGAGGGGGGATTTGGGCCAGTGCAACAGTGCAGGAGGGGGGGAAATGGGGGTCCCCCAGAGTCACCCCAGCCTGGGGACGGCGATGGGGACAAGGGGGGGACGAGCGGGAAAGTGCCGCAGTGCCGGGGAACCGGCCGCAGAAAGGGGGAGGTAGTGCCGGCTCTCGGGCTCCTTCGGCAGCGTTTGGGCTCAGGTGTGGGGTGCAGAGGGGTCCCCGGCCGGACTCGGGCGGTACCGCAGGGTCTTCTCCTCCTCCTGGGTGGGGGGGGGGGGGGATGACATGGGACATGTTGGGGACACTGGAACGGGGATGTGGAGCAGCACCCATGGGGTCCAGGTTGTCCCTGAGCCTGCTGTGGAGGGTCTCCGTGGCCAGGAGCAGGATCTGCCCTGGGAACGCCCCATGCACGGGACCACGGCACCCTTGGGAGCCCCCAAACCCAGGCGCACCCCATTTCTGAGGGTCTCCATGGCCACATGCCCCCATGCACAGGGTTGAGGCACCCTCAGGAGCCCCCCTAAACCCAGGAGCACCCCATTTTGGAGGGTCTCCATGGCCACATACCCCCATGCATGGGGTTGAGGCACCCTCAGGAGCACCCCGCAAACCCAGGTGCACCCCATTTCTGAGGGTCTCCATGGCCACATGTCCCCATGCACAGGGTTGAGGCACCCTCAGGAGCCCCCCTAAACCCAGGAGCACCCCATTTTGGAGGGTCTCCATGGCCACATGCCCCCATGCACAGGGTTGAGGCACCCTCAGGAGCACCCCGCAAACCCAGGTGCACCCCATTTTGTAGGGTCTCCATGGCCACATGCCCCCATGCACAGGGTTGAGGCACCCTCAGGAGCCCCCCTAAACCCAGAAGCACCCCATTTTGGAGGGTCTCCATGGTGGGGGGCACTCACAGCCTCCAAGGCGCCTGCGCTGGCCCACTCGGAAGGGGCGAACGCGTCCTCCTCGCCCCGTGCTGCCTCCGGCCCCTCGTCCTCGTACTCGGTGAGGTAGTCGGACTCCTCTGGGGGGGAGCAAGAGGGGGTGCAGGGTCAGACCCCCCCCTCCCAGATCTGACCCCCGCACCCTGGACACCCCACCCCGAGCTCACCGTCGGCGTATCCGTCGGACAAGTAGGGCTTGGCGGGCTCGATGCGGGACACGATCTCTGCCAGGTCGGTAAAGCCAGCGCTGGGGCACGTCAGCACCTACGGAAGGAAAAAGGTGGGGGGGGCCCCCCGAGCAGCCCCCCCCCCCCACCACGTGCGAGAGGGTGAGGATGGAGAGGGTGGGAAGAGGGACATGAGATGGGGATGGGCAGCAGGGGACACAGAGAGAGGGACAAAAGGAGGCTGGGGGCACAGGAGATGGACCGAGGGGACAAAGGGTGATGGGGAGTGGGACAGGAGATGGAGCAAAGGGACAGGATGGACCACGGGGACAGGATGGACCGAGGGGACAAAGGGTGATGGGGAGTGGGACAAGAGATGGAGCAAGGAGGGGCCAGGAGGCTACCAGTGAGGGACAGGAGATGGACTAGGGTCATGGGGACAGGAGATGGACCAAGGATGGGACAAGGATGCCTGGGGGGGACAGGAAATGGATCAAGGGGACAAGAGGGGATAGCCAAGGAGGGGACACGAGGATGCTGGTGGAGGCAGGAGATGGATCAAGGGGACAGAGGATGGACCAAGAAGGGGACAGGAGGCTGCCAGTGAGGGACAGGAGATGGAGCAGGGTTGAGGGGACAGGAGATGGGCCAAGGGGACAGGAGAATAGAGCACGGTAGATGAGACAGGAAGATGCCGGTGAGGGACAGGAGGACACCAGGGGGGAAAAACTGCACCAGGAGGGCTAGAAAGACATGCGGGAAACAGAGGGGACAAGGGACAAGCAGGGTGTTGCTCCCTGAAGACGACTCCAGGGCCGGGGGGGGGGGGAAACAAAAAACCTTAAAAATCAGGGTGCCAAGGCCAGGGTGGCCTGTCCCAGGACGCCCCAGGGAGCCTCCACCACCCACGGGCCCTGGTGCCACCCCCTGCTCACGTCCATGCGCTTGCTCTCGTAGAAATCAGCCGAACGCCGGTCTTTCACCATCTTCTCGATGATGTCGCCCCGGCTCCAGCCGTCAAAGACCACCTTGCCGTGCTGGTACCCTACGTCCTGTGGAGAAAGCAGCCACAGCCCATCAGTGGCCCGGGCACCCCAAATGATGGCCTGGGGCACCCTGAATTATGGGTAGACCAACCCAACTGATGGCCCAGGACACCTGATTGATGGCTGAGGCACCCAACTAATGGCCAGGGCACCTCAGATGATGACTGGGACACTCAACCTAGTCAGGACACCCCAAATGATGGCCAAGGGTACCCCATTGATGGCTCGGGCACCCCGACCAATGGCCCAGGCAGCCCAGCTGATGGTCAGGGAGCCCCAAATGATGACCTGGGTACCTGGACGATGGCCCAGGCGCCCCAAATAATGGCCAGGATATGGCAATTGAAGGCCCAAGCACCCCGAACAATGGTGCGGGCACCCCCAGATGATGGTCCAGTCACTCTGTTAATGCTGAGGAACCTGAATGATGGCTTGAGCACCCAACTGATGGGCAGGGCACCCCACCAATGGCCAGGACATCCCAACTGGTGGACAAAAGCACCCCTAAATGGTGGCTGGGGTACCCAACCAATTGCTGGTTCACCCTACCTGATGTCCAGGAGACCCTGTTAATGGCCTGGACACCCAACTGATGGCAAGGACACCCCAATCCACAGATAGGGCACCCCATTAGTGGCCAGGGCACCCTGTTAATGGCCAGGACACCTCAGTCCATAGCCAGGACATGCCAATTGATGGCTGGAGAAACCCAACCCATGGCTTGGGGCACCCCACTGATGGCCAGAGGCACCCTAAACAATGGTCCAAAGCACCCCATCAGCCTCTCCATCCCCCAACTCACGTAGATCTCATCGAATTTGCCAAAATCCATGGTCTTGAAGCGGTCGATGGGGGGGCGGATGTACTCGCAGTACGAGCTGGACTTCACCACCTCCAGCTGCCGCACGCACGACACGTAGGCCAGGCGGGACTGGATCTCCGCCATGTCAGGCACCTGTGAGGATGAGGTGCTCAGCATCCTGCCCACACCATCTCACCAGCATCCCCACATCCCATCGGTCCTCACCTTGACTTTTTCAGCCCAGGGATTAAGACGTTTCCAGAGAAGCCACCAGCCAGACAAGCTGTCCCCATAGTTGCACAGGTCCGTCTCGTCCTGGCTGCCCACGTCGATGGCGATCACCGTCTTGGCACCCATGTTGCGGGCGATGTCAGCTGCGGGGTGGGAAAGGAAGAAGCTGGGTCGGCAGCGTCGCGCTTTCCCCTGGTCTGAGCCCGCAGCAAGAAGTGGTGGCATGAGCAGAGCAGGGAAATGGGGGTGAGGGATTGTCCCCGAGTCCGGGCTGGATGGCAAAGCCATGCTGGGGCTCATGGTGGGATGAGCAACGTCCCATGGGTGCTGGAGTTGGAGGGAGGAGCCCAGCGGCAGGACGTGCCGGTGGGGAGCAGAGCAGTGATGCAACCTGGTGCACGTGCTGGTGTGATGGGAGGGCACAGGCAAGTTGCAGCATCTGTGGTGGGATGCAAAGGAGCATGGAGATGCCCCAGAAGGACACCCAGTGGTGAGGACACCAAGAGACAATGCGAGGTGGATGGAGACGGCTTGCACATGGAGGAGGATGGAGATGCTCCAGGTGGGCACCTGATGCTGAGGACTCCAAAATGCGATATAAGGTGGAGGGATTGGATATGAAGGGCGATGAAGATGCTGCAGGAAGGCACCCAGTGCTGATGACATCAAGAAACAATGATGCAGGATGGAGGAAGGCGGCTTTGAAATGGAGGAGCACAAAGATGCCACAGGAGGCCACTCAGTATCAAAGACACCGAAACATGGTGCAGGATGGAGGAAGGTCACTTGCATGTGAAAAAGGATGGAGATGTCCTGGGAGGGGGCCTGGTGCCAAGGACACCAGGAGATGACACAGAATGGAAGGAGGTAGCTTGCATAAGAAGGAGCAAGGAGGACACCAAGAGATAGTTTGAGATGACAGGAGGTGGCTTGCACATGAATGAGGATGGAGATGCCTCAAGGAGGTGACTTGGTGCAGAGGGCACCAGGAGAAGATGAGGCAGAATGGACAAAGGTGGCTTGCACATGAAAGTGCGTGAAAGTGCCTCAGGAAGGCACTCAGGGCCACAAAGAGATGGGACAAGACAAATGGAGGTGTCTTGCAGGTGAAGGATAGAGATGCCCAAGGAGGGCATCTGGAGCTGAGACCATCAAGAGAGGATGATGCGAGACGGACGAAGGTGGCTCGCACATGATGAAGCACAAAGATGTCCCAGGAGGACACTAAAGATGGTGCAGGAGGGAGGGAGATGGCCTGTACCTGGAGGAGGACAGAGATGCCCTGGGAGAATACCCAATGCAAAGGACACCAAGAGAAGATGATGCAGGATGGAAGAAGGTGGTTGGCACATAAGGAGCATGGAGATGCTCTAGGAGGGTGCTAAGGACATGCAGAGATCACGCAAGATGGAGAGACGTTTTCTGCATGTCAGGAATGATGAAGATTCTCTGGGAAGCCACCTGGTGCCAATGACACCAGGAGATGATGCAAGACTGCATGACGTTTTTGGCACGTGAAGGAAGATGAAGATGCCCTGAGAGGATGCCCAACACTGAAGACACCAAGAGATGATGCAGGATGAAGGGACGCATCTTGCACATGAAGAAATATGAAGATGGCCTGGGAAGCCATCTGGTACTGAGAACACCAAGAGATGATGCAAGATGGATGGACATTTTTTGCACATGAAAGACAATGAAGATGCCTTCAGAGGCCCAACAACAGACACCAAGATGCAAAACCAAGCAAGATGTCCCAAATCCAACCTCAACATCTCTGGCCATTGAGAACCCATCTCACGGTGGCCATGCAGCCCCCACCCAACCACCCGCCACCGCCCTCGGGGCAAGACCTTGCGCCGCATTGGCTGTCGCCCCGGTTGGGCGGTGGCATCAATGACGTTGAGCTGCTACTTGCCTGGCAGGTTGTTGATGTAACCACCGTCCATCAGTAAGTTGCCGTCCTTGGGGTCGCAGAGTGGCGGTAGGTACCCAGAAAGGGTCATGCTGGCTCGCACGTACCGCCAGAGCGAGCCTGCGCCGGCGGGAACAAACGCAATGAGCACGGCCCGTCCGAGATCCCACCCGGGGTGGGGGCTGCCCCTCGCCCCTGCCCGCGCCCGGGGACGTCTGCACCCCATGGGTGTCCGTTGGGCACCCACGGGTGGCAGAGGAACCCGTCGCGCGCCCTGACCTGTCATTTTCAAAGCCCAGGTGATTCAACCTCGGATGGGATGTGGTTTTGGGGGGGTGGGTAGGGGGTGTTGGGTTGGTTTTTTTTGAGGAGGGGCGGGTCTGGTGACCCCGGCGAGCGAGATGCTGACCTGGGACATTGTTAACATAGCAGCCGTCCACGAGCCAGTGGCTGTCCTTGGGGTCGCAGAGCGGAGGCAGGTAGGGGGTATAAGACGCACTGGCTCGGACGTAGCGCCAAAGGCTGCCTGCCGGAGGGAGAGGACATGGTCACGGCCACGGGGGGACGGGACATGCCCGAGCACCTGGCGGTGGGTGACCAAGGATGCTGCCACCGCACCGGCGGGACAATCGCAGCCCCAAGACCAAGGGAAAGAACCTCGGCCACGCCGGGCTGGGGAAGGATGGATGGGTGAGATGATCTCCAGAGGGTTAGGGGTGGTGAGCAGGGGTTAGTTGGCGTTAGAGGCCAGAGGAGCAGGCAGAGCAAGAGCCAGGCTGCTTACGAGCCACTGCGTGCACCCTGTGGACGGCTCAATGTCCCAGGTGAGCTCCAACACCAGGCAAGGAGGAGGGGCAGCCACCGCAACATCCCCACTATTGTGATGTTCCCACCACCACCACAGCATCATCCCCATCACCGCATCATCCCCACCACCACCACGGCATCATCCCCACCACCACCACGGCATCCCCAGCACTGCCACCGCGTCCCCGTGCTCCACATGCCGTGAGCGTGGGTTACTGGGGTTAGTGGTGAGCAGATAAGTTAGAGGGGGACATGCATGATCGGGGTGTCAGGATGCAGCTCTGCACCCCAATTCTTCCCCCAACCCCACCGAGGACGTGGGGCACAGCCAGTGGGTCCCATGGGGACCGAAGTCTGGTGGGGTCACCAGCACCAGGTGGCTCTGGGAAAACACCGCTTCCCCGGTTCCCCGGCGAACTCTTACCATCCGTGTGCACCCGCATGGCCGAGGCCGTGATGTCGGTTGTGACGTTGAAGTAGGGCAGCCACAGGTCCTGCGGGGACAAGATGGGGTATGTGACACCATGGAGATGTTGGTGGGTGGGTGGGGAGCTGGTAGAACCCCCCACCACGGGTGGGTGCAGTCCTGAGGGGTGTCCATGAGACGTACCTCAATCTGCTTGTCCTGGAAAACCTTGTTGATGCTGGCGTTGAAGGCTGAACCCGAAAACATGGAGGTGATGGGGTAAGTGAGGTCCAGGACGGTCTCGAACACTGAATTCATGCACTGGAGGAAGAGAAAGATGAATAAGAAGGAGAGAAGAAGGAGGAGGAGGAAGAAAAAGAAGGAGAAGGATGAAGAAGGAGAAGGAGGAAGAGAAAGGAGGAGAAGGATTAAAAAGAAGAATAAGGAGAAGAAGGAGGAGGAGGAAGATGAAGGAGGAATAAGAAGGAGGCAAAAGAAAAATGAAAGAAGAGAAGGAGAAAGAAGCAGCAGCAGCAGAAGAAAAGGAGAGAAGAAAGTGGAGGAAGAAGAGGAGAGATGAAAGAGGAGGAGAAGAGTAAGAAAAAGGAAGAGAAAAGGCAAAGGAGGAAGAAGAAGAAGAGGAAGAGAAAAGACAAAGGAGGAAGCAGAAGAAGAGGAAGAAGGCGAACAAGAGAGAAGACGAAGAAGAAAAGGAGGAAGGAGATGCTGTAGAAACACCCCAGGCAGGGCTGGCCACAGGCAGGGAGGGCCTTCGCCAGGGTGGGGGACGTGCCACAGCACCCACCTTGGCCCACTCGCGCGCCCGCTGCTTTGTGCGGACGGCGCTGCGCTCCTCGGCATAGAGCGCCCCGATGAAGGCGCCGATGGAGGTGCCACCCACCATGTCGATGGGGATCCCCGACTCCTCCATCGCCTTGATCACCCCGATATGGGAGCAACCCCTGGATGGACAGAGGAGACAGAAGAGGAGGATGGATGAGAGCAGGATCCCCACCCCACTGGATCGCATCCTGCCACGGTGTGGCACCCACCTGGCTCCACCACCCCCCAGGACGAGGGCGATGGTGTTGCCGGTGAGGACCCGTGCCAACCGGGAGAAGTCGCTGTGCCGGTCGGCGCTCTTCTCAAACACCTTCTCATACATCTCCCGCTGCGGATGGGATGGACGATGGGTGACGATGACAGCGGCGGACCACCAAGGTCACCCGGGGGACATACGTACCAGTTTGGTGGGGCTACGGCGGGAGAAGACACGCCGGGGACACTTGATGTGGAGGTGGCCCGAGCACCAGCTGCGCATGTTGAGCCACTCAACGGTGCGGGAAGGGCTGGGACCATCCTCGCGGTGTAGGAGGACCAACTGCTTCAGTGCACGCACCGCTGTGTTCTCCAGCATCTGCTCCAGCTGTAGAAGCCGTCAGCCACCCAGCAAGGTGCTGTCCCACCAACCGCCTACCCGCCACCTCACCTCTCCCAGAGCCGGTTCCTGGTCGCCCAACCCTACGATGAGGATACAGTCGGCTTGACGGATACAGCGCACGGTCCACGGCGTCAGGGTACAGTCAGTTTGGTACAGGACGATGCGGTGGATGTCCTCCTGCTGCGCCAGCCAGCCTGACAGGCGGTACTCCTGGATGCTGCCCAGATGGAGGAGTCAGCGAACGGCACAGTGGTGGGTCACCAGTGATGTTCCTCCCAATGGGAGTTACCTGTCCAGCGCTGAGGAGCCAAGACGGGCACGGATGATGTCACTGGTGAGGAGCAGTGTGGGACCTGGGAAAGGTGGGGACATGGTCACCACCGTGCCATGGGGCTGTGGTCACCACCATGCTGTGGGGCTCTGGTCATCACCATACCATGGTTCCCTCCACGTCATAGGACTGTGGTCACCACCATGCTGTGGTCACCATGGTGCCATGGGGCTGTGATGGTCACCATGCCATGGTGCCAACCATGCCACATGACCATGGTCACCTCCACGCATGGCTACCACCGTGCCGTGGTCATCACCACACTGGCACTCACCGATGGCGTTGAGCGCGTGCTTGAGCTCCAGCGTGAAGGCAGCCGTGGGCACATCGTCGCACACTGGCAGCACTGCCACAGTTGACAGGTTGCTGGTGGGGTTGGTGGGCTCTGAGCTGGAGGCCATGCCCAAGCCGGAGCCTGAATGGACAGAGACGATGGGGTGGTGGACACCTTCCATGTGCTGCTTTGATGATGGCCACCAGCCCTGGAGAGGGCACCTCTTTGTCCCTTTGGGACCTACTTGCAAAGGGGCCACGGAGCTGCTGAAGGTTTCCCAAGATCTTCTGGCTCAAGAGGTGGATGAGGCGGGTGACAACCTGCAGGCAGGAGGATGAGGATGGCCATCAGACCTGGCAGGGCTTCCCAAGCTGGAGACTCATTAACACCCCAAACTGATGTCCTACACGTGTTTTTTTGGGTGCCACCACCACCACCCATCCTTGGGGACCTCAGAGAAGAAGAACAACCCTTTAGTACATCAGCTCTTCTCCCCCCAACAGCTCTAATCACGTCTTTAATTCCTTAATTTAAGCTGGTTTTAAATGAGTGTCGCAGACACCCGCTTGGGGGGGACGTGGGGACATGCTGCTTCCATGGGAAGAGGGTACAGACTCCACGATGGGGATCTGGGGGTACCTGGGGGTATCTGCGCTTGATGTTGTTCAAGGTGCCCTCAGGCAGCTTGGCCAGCTCCGTGTCCCGGACCGCATGGACCGTGGTGGCACGGGGCTGCCGGGTGAGGGCTTCCACCTGGAGAAGACATATAGCCAAGATGTACCAGCCAGACCTATAGAGCGTCCACCTCCCGACCCCAACACAGCTCTCACCACACCGATGAGGTCCCCACGGCCATACTCCCCGATGAGCTCCTTCTTGCCACTGCCTTTCTGGATGACGGAGCGGAGACGTCCGTTGAGCGCAATGTAGGTACAGTCTGACTTGTCACCCTGCCTGGGGAACACCACCAGCGGGAAGTTAACCCCCTGCCGAGCTGGTCCTCATCACGTTGAGGTGGGCGCCCACCCGTTGGTCCCCACCTGTAGAGCGCCCGGCCAGCCTCCACCGCCATCCAGTCGATGGCAAAGTCCATCTGGCGCACGAAGGGTGACATACGGGCAGCCACAGTGTGGGCGACACTCAGCACCACGCTGGGCTGCTCCCGCATGATCCTACAGGTCAAGAGCAGTTGAGGGACACAGTGGTGGCCCCAAGAGATGCCATCATAGTGCTCACCCCAGGAATCCCCTTTGGCACCAATCCTTTGCCCCAAAACCTCCTCTACCAGCACCAGGACTCACTCATAGAAGTCCGACTTGGAGATCTTGAGAAAGGTGCAGTCACGGTTGGCCTTGATGGTGAAGATGAGGGGCTCGCCGGTGAGCACGGCCAGCTGTCCCACCATCTCACCAGGCTGCGTCAAGAAGAGGCAGACGTCCTCCGCCTTATCAATCATCCGCTGGTACACGTGTAGGCAGCCCCACAGCACAAAGTGGAGGCTCACATCCTGCCAAAATGGCACCCTATCACTGTTGGGGGCCACCTGGGACACCCAGGCATGAGGGAGTCCCACCAGCATCATCACTTAGGGTTTCTTCTGCTCCTTTTCACAGGGTGGTGTTTTGCACCCTCCAGATGGCTCCCCCTCCACCACCCATAGGGTAGGAGTAGGAAGAGTAGCACCCCATGGAAATACAGGGTGGGGGGAGCAAGATTCCACACCAGTTCCCCCAAACCCAGACCCACCTGGTCCCCTTGACGGGCAATGACTGTCCCAGCTTTGGCATGATGGAGCAAGACACGGTTGTTGAGGAGAGAAGGGTCCTAGAGGGAAGAACAGCATCATATGAGGTAATGGGGACCATCATGAGGACATGGGGACCACCACAAGGCCACAGGGACCCACCACGACATGACAAGGACCACCACAAAGCCACGAGGGACCACCACAAAGCAACAGGAACCCACCACGACGCAACGGAGGACCACCACAAAGCCACAATTCCCCCATGCCACCACCGTTTCCGTCCTCACCTCCACCTTCATGAGTTTGACCAGCTCTCGCTTGGCAGCCTCGAAGATGGCGCTGGTCTGGCGGCCCTGGTAGGGTCCGAAGGGACAGTCCCCGGTTGCCGAATCGTCCTCACAGTAGTTGTAGTGGTAGACACCAGACGGCTGCTCCTCCACCGTCACCGACTTGCGTTCCTTGGGCTCGTGCGAGACGGACTGCAGGGAGACGGAACAGCTCCGGCACCCATCTGCGACCACCCTGGCAGCGCCGGTCGGGGAGATCCGGGTGGATGCGGTGTTGCCGGATCCAGCCTTACCCTGGAGAAGGCGGCCAAGGCGCCGGTGCTGTCCTCCTGCAGCGACACCGAGATGCGGCCACGCTCGTAGGCCATGTCGAAATCGGAGCGGGGACCCTTCTGGATACCTGCGATGGGTGAGGGAGGGGACCCGGGAGGGGGGGTCACCAGTGTCCGAGGAGGGGGGATGCTGGGGTGGGGGGGGATGTACGAGCATTGGGGTGCACGAGCATTGGGGTGCACGAGCATCGGGGGGGGGAGCATTGCATGTCCTGGGGAGGGGGATGCATGAGCTTGAGGGAGGTGCACTACCCTGTTGGGGGGGAGCTCCATGACCCCCCGACTTCCCCCCTTCCCACCTCCTCCAGCCTCCGACCCACCGGAGATATCCACCGGCATGGAGATGCAGCGGCTCAACAGCGGCGGCGGCGGCGGCGCGGCGGTCTCCAGGCCTCCGGCTTTCAGCGGGTCGGCTGCAGGAGGAGACCACCCTCAGCACCCAGGTGGTGGAATGTCGGGGAGGGAGAGGGGTCCCCGCATCCCCTTCCCGGCTCTTACCCGGTTCCCTGCCCTCATCGGCACCGCCGAGCCCCCGCTTGCCATGGCGGACGGGGCTGGTGCGGGCGGCATGGCCGGGTTGGGGGAAGAGCCGTAGCGGTTGCATGTCCTGCAAAGGGTCAGGGGACATCAGCGGGGCTGGGGGGGGGTGGACACAGCGGTCCGGATCCGGCCCGGCGCCATCATTTTTGCCACGAACTCACGTGGCTGAAGAGCTCGTTCGTCAAGCCAAGGTAGTTGTGCAAAGCCAAGAAGGTGACACGCTGTAGGCGCACCATGATGATCTACGGCAGGGGGACAAGAAGCCATCAGTGGTTCCTGTCACCCCAAGGGACCCTCCCCGTGCTGCCCCGCCCGGACCCAAAATCACCTGCACCACCCGCACCAAACTCTCGGGGTACTTCTCGAAGACGGCTGAGAAGGCTTCAACTGGCAGCCGTAGGACAGTGGAGTCCTCTGCCGCCCGGGCACACACCGTGCGGTATGGTCGCTGGTGGCCCTACGTGACGTGGTCGTGGTGTCAGTGGACTTGCTGGGATGGAGAGATCCATCCCGGCCATGGATAGTGACAGTGGCAGCTAGGAGCTGATGAAGTCTGATGGTGGCACCAGACTTTTGGCTGGTTGAGCTTGGGAACGGCCACAGTTGGGCTGGTGGGGCTTGGGGACAACTGGTGGGGCTTGGGGACAGCCACGTTGGGCTTGGGAATGGCCATGGTTGGGCTGGTGGGGCTTGGGGACAGCCACGTTGGGCTTGGGGATGGCCATGGTTGGGCTGGTGGGGCCTGGGGACAGCCACGTTGGGCTTGGGGATGGCCATGGTTGGGCTGGTGGGGCTTGGGGACAACTGGTAGGGCTTGGGGACAGCCACGTTGGGCTTGGGGATGGCCATGGTTGGGCTTGGGGACAGCCCTGATCAAGCTGAGGGGGTTTGGGGATCGCCATAATCAGGTTTAGGGGGCTCGGAGACAGCCACAACCAGGCTTAGGGGGCTTGGGGACAACCACAGTCATGGGAAGGTGTTGGAGACAGCCACGGTGTCAGTACCGTGATGACATCAAGGATGCTGAGCAGGCTGTGCACACTGTCCCCGGGGAACACCTCCTTCATCACCGTCTCCTTCCCATCCTGCGAAGCACAAACCCTTCCTTGCTCTTTCCATCCCCATCTCCCACAGCATCCCCATCCCCCTGCCATGTCCCTGTCCCCCTCGTTGTCCCCATCCCCGCACCGGTTCGGTGAGGAAGAGCTCCAACTTGCCATCCTGCAGCACGTAGATGCTGGTGTCGGGTTGTCCGGGACGGAAAACGTAGTCACCTTGTTGGCACTGCTGGAAAACCATGTGCTTGCAAAGCTCCAGGAACAACGGCTTCTCGAAGTGGCCCAACACCCTTTGGGGACAAGGACCGGGGACAGCGGGTGACACAGAGCCCACAGGGACCCACCCCGGTCCTCTGGAGCCACCCCAGGGGCCACTTGCCACGGCGATGGGGATGCAGTGGGGAGAGCATCCTTCAGCGGGGTGGTCTGGCCTCCCCGTACAGAGTTTCCAGGGTTGGATCCTGATCCCCGGGGCCAAATCCTGACCCCCAGGGATGGATCCTGACACCTTTGAGGCCTAATCCTGACCCTGGAGCAACATCCTGACCCCTGGGGATGGATCCTGATCCCCCTGGGTCCTGATCCTGATCCCCCAGGGATGGATCCTGGTCCCCCGGGGCCTGATCCTGACCCTGAAACAAGATCCTGATCCCTGGGGATGGATCCTGGCACCCCTGGGGCCTGATCCTGACCCTGAAACAAGATCCTGATCCCTGGGGATGGATCCTGATCCCCCTGGGTCCTGATCCTGATCCCCCAGGGATGGATCCTGGCCCCCCGGGGCCTGATCCTGACCCTGAAACAAGATCCTGATCCCTGGGGACGGATCCTGGCACCCCTGGGGCCTGATCCTGACCCTGAAACAAGATCCTGATCCCTGGGGATGGATCCTGGCACCCCTGGGGCCTGATCCTGACCCTGAAACAAGATCCTGATCTCTGGGGACGGATCCTGGCACCCCTGGGGATGGATCCTGATGCCCCTGGAGATGGATCCTGACCCTGGAACAAGATCCTGACCCCCAGGAATAGATCCTGACCCCCCCTGGGGCCTGATCCTGACCCTGGAACAAGATCCTGACCCCCACGGATGGATCCTGACCCCCCTGAGATGGATCCTGATCCCCTTGGAGGCCTGATCCTGACCCCCAGGGATGGATCCTGAGCCTCACCGGACATTTTTGAGCATGTAGAGGACCTCGGAGGGAAGATGGGAATTGGCCACGTCGAATTCGGTCAAATCGGCTTCCAGCACCGAGGGCGGAGGCTCCTTCAGCTGCAGCGTGGGCAGCTCCTTCTGGATGCGCAGGAACCTTGGGGGACAACGAGGTGACATCGGGGTACGGCCACCACCCGCCCCGTCTCGTCCTTCTCCCGCCGTTGGTGGCACCTCACTTTTTGGCGATGTTGAGCATCTTCAGCTTCTTCTTCATCCGGGGTCGTGAGGTGCTGGAAATGGTGGTGTCCACCAGGGAGGAGGTGGATTGGGAGACCTGGGGACGTCAGGGGACATCAAACCGGGGCGTCACCCGATGGCGACGTCGCGAAGCCACCACCCCCCCCGCCCCCTCCCCAACCGTCACCCCGAGCGTCACCTTGCGCATGATTTTGCGGCCGTAGAAAAGCATCTTGTCCCGTTTTCGGAAACGATATTTCGGTGTCCCCTGCGCAGGGAGCTCTGGGGACCACGACGGGGACGGGTTAACGGGGCGCAGCCCTGTCACCCCCCCCCCACAGCCCCCCGTCCCCAAGGCCACCGCAATGATGTCACTCACTCTTAAGGCGCAGCCGGCGGACCAGGACCACGATGGCGGCGGCGACGATGACGGCGAAGAGGCTGAGGCCGAGCATCGCCCCCAGCACCTGGGGACGAGCGCGGGGTCGGGGGTGACCGATGGCACCGCCACCTCGGTGACACGGAGGGACGGGATGGGAGGGGGTGTGCCACCATCGGGGATCGGGACGCTGTCCCCAAGGGCGCGGGGATGAGTTTGTGTCCCCTGGGGGTGCTCAGCAGCATGGGGGACAGGGATGGTGTTCCCAGGGACATGGGGACAAGTTCGTGTCCCCAAGGGTGTGGGGACGAGTTTGTGTCACCTTGGGGTGCTCAGCAGCATCGGGGACTGGGATGCTGTCACCTGGGGACATGGGGACATGTTTGTGTCCCCAAGGGCATGGGGACAAATTTGTGTCCCCCAGGGGTGCTCAACAGTGTTGGGGACCAGGATGCTGTGCCCTGGGGACACGGGGACATTTGTCACTCCAGGGACGCGGGGACAATTCTGTGTCCCCTCGGGGTGCTCAGCAACATCAGGGACCAGGACGCTGTCACCTGGGGACATGGGGACAAGTTTGTGTCCCCTCAGGGGGTGCTCAACAGCCTTGGCAATGGGGACGCTGACCCCTGGGGACACGGGGACAATTCTGTGTCCCCTGGGGGTGCTCAGCAGCGTGGGGGACACGGATGGTGATCCCCGGGGACGTGGGGACGAGTTCGTGTCCCCAAGGGCGTGGGGACAAATTTGCATCCCCTGAGGATGCTCAACAGCGTTGGGGATCGGGACACTGTCCCCAGGGGCGTGGGGACACAAGTTCGTGTCCCCAAGGGTTTGGGAACAAATTTATGTCCCCTGGGGGGTGCTCAGCAGCACCGGGGACGGGGCCACCGACCCCCCGGGGACACGGCGGGGGGGACAGGGGACAAGTTCACGTCCCCCATGGGTGCTCACCGCGCTGGTGGGGAGCTGCTCCTCGGCGAAGAGCTTGGGCAGCACGGCCGTCAGGGACGCATCCTGCGGGGACAAGGGGACAGCTGAGCACCCACCCCCCCCCCCCCCCCCCCACGGTGACACCCCCCCCACTATGCCAGGTGACCGTCACCCCTCATCGTCGGGTCGCGGTGACATTTCCTACCTCCGCCTCCTCCTGCGGCTCAGATTCGCTCTGCCCCATGGTCGCGCCGGGGCTCTGCCCATGCAAAAAACTGCGGGGAAAAAAAACCCCAAATTTGGTTAAAAACACCAAAAAAAAAAAAAAAACCACCCCAAAAACAGAAGTTTGTGACACGGGGACCCACCGAGGGACCGGTGACAACAGGGTGACATCGTCATAGCGGGTAAAACCCTCGGTTGGGGTGAGGAAGCCGTCACCGCCCGTCACCCGTCACCGCCCGTCACCCGTCACCCTCGTCACCCGTCACCCCGACGAGGGTCCCCGAGCGACGGTGCCACCGCCGGGTGCTCTGTGTGTGTGTGTCCCCCCACCTCCGTCACCGCCGTCCTTCCCAAGGACACCCCGGGGAGGTGACGGTGGCATCGGTGGGCACCGGAGCGGGGACGTCACCAGGGTTGGCATGTGTCACCCACCCCCCCCCAAACGTCACCCTACGGTGGGGGGGGGGACACACAGACACCGCGCCAGCGCCCAGCACCCTGTTTGCGGTGGGGGGGGGGGGGGGGTTGGGGTGCCAGGGCCTGGTGACACCCCCACGGGTGACAACCCATCCCCCCCACGGGTGACAACAGCCCCCCCTCAGCTTCTACCCCCCCCCTTGCCCCCATCAGCCCCCCCCACCCCCCCCCAAATTCTACCACCCCCCTCAGGACAAACCCCCCCCCCCGACTATCGCCCCCCCCCCCACGACTATCGCCCCCCCCCACTATCGCCTCCCACCCCCCCCCTTTACTACCCCCCCCCCGGCTCTAACTGCCCCCCCCCCGCTCTAATATTGCCCCCCTCAGGGGTTCATCCTCCCCTCAAAGCCCCCCCCCAAACATTATCCCCCCCCCCCCCGGGGGTATTGCCCCCCCCAAACCCCCCAAAAACCAGCTCTGCCCCCCCCCCCCCGGAGCCCCCCTAAAGCCGTTGTTGTTCCCCCCCCCCCCCCACCCCCGGAACTCACCGGCCGCCGGTCGCCGCCCCGCGCCCCGCTCCGGCCTTGGCGGTAGCGGCGGCCCCCGTGGGGTCATGGTCCCTTTAAAGCGGCTCCGCCTCTCGCGCTGACGTCATCAGAAGGGGCGGGGGGAGAGCGGGGAGGCGGCGGCGCCATGTTGGGAAGGTCAGGAGGGAGAGGGAAGAACGCGGGCGAGCGGCTGGGCGCCATCTTGGGTGTGGCGCTTTGGGGGGGTGATGTCAGCATAGGGCGACGGCGCGGGAGGGTGGGTGTCTGTCGTGGTGGGTGTCCCGGCGCCATCTTGGGAGTGGCGGGGGGGGGAACGGGGGGGGGGGGTAACGGGTAGCACCCTCAGGTCTGTGTCCCCCATGGGCACCCCGGGGTGGCAGCACCCACTGCCAGCCCTGACCCCCCACGGGCACCCCATGGTGACAGCACCCACGGCCTCATTGCCAGCCCTGACCCCCCCAGGGTGACAGCACCCATAGCACCCACTGCCAGCCCTGTCCCCCCAGGGTGACAGCACCCATAGCACCCACTGCCAGCCCTGTCCCCCCAGGGTGACAGCACCCACAGCCAGCCCTGTCCCCCCCCAGAGTAACAGCACCCACGGCACCCACTGCCAGCCCTGTCCCCCCCCAGGGTAACAGCACTCACGGCACCCACTGCCAGCCCTGTCCCCCCCCAGGGTAACAGCACCCACGGCACCCACTGCCAGCCCTGTCCCCCCCCAGGGTAACAGCACCCACGGCACCCACTGCCAGCCCTGTCCCCCCCCAGGGTAACAGCACCCACAGCACCCACTGCCAGCCCCGACCCCCCCAGGGTGACAGCACCCACAGCACCCACTGCCAGCCCCGACCCCCCCAGGGTGACAGCACCCACAGCACCCACTGCCAGCCCTGACCCCCCAGGGTAACAGCACCCACAGCACCCACTGCCAGCCCTGACCCCCCCAGGGTAACAGCACCCACAGCACCCACTGCCAGCCCTGTCCCCCCAGGGTAACAGCACCCACAGCACCCACTGCCAGCCCTGTCCCCCCAGGGTAACAGCACCCACGACACCCACTGCCAGCCCTGTCCCCCCCCAGGGTAACAGCACCCACGGCACCCACTGCCAGCCCTGTCCCCCCAGGGTGACAGCACCCACGACACCCACTGCCAGCCCTGTCCCCCCCCAGGGTAACAGCACCCACGGCACCCACTGCCAGCCCTGTCCCCCCAGGGTGACAGCACCCACGGCACCCACTGCCAGCCCTGTCCCCCCCCAGGGTGACAGCACCCACGGCACCCACTGCCAGCCCTGTCCCCCCAGGGTAACAGCACCCACAGCACCCACTGCCAGCCCTGTCCCCCCCCAGGGTAACAGCACCCACGGCACCCACTGCCAGCCCTGTCCCCCCCCAGGGTAACAGCACCCACAGCACCCACTGCCAGCCCCGACCCCCCCAGGGTGACAGCACCCACAGCACCCACTGCCAGCCCCGACCCCCCCAGGGTGACAGCACCCACAGCACCCACTGCCAGCCCTGACCCCCCAGGGTAACAGCACCCACAGCACCCACTGCCAGCCCTGACCCCCCCAGGGTAACAGCACCCACAGCACCCACTGCCAGCCCTGTCCCCCCAGGGTAACAGCACCCACAGCACCCACTGCCAGCCCTGTCCCCCCAGGGTAACAGCACCCACGACACCCACTGCCAGCCCTGTCCCCCCCCAGGGTAACAGCACCCACGGCACCCACTGCCAGCCCTGTCCCCCCAGGGTGACAGCACCCACGGCACCCACTGCCAGCCCTGTCCCCCCCCAGGGTAACAGCACCCACGGCACCCACTGCCAGCCCTGTCCCCCCAGGGTAACAGCACCACTGACACCCACTGCCAGCCCTGTCCCCCCCCAGGGTGACAGCACCCACGGCACCCACTGCCAGCCCTGTCCCCCCACGGGCACCCCGAGGTGCTGGCACCCACCACCCCCGGCGCAGGGGTCCCACAGCAGCACAACCCCACTGTTCTCCCAGGGCGCTTTATTCTCCTGCCGCGGGGGGGGGGCACCCACCAGGACCCCACACGGGGCACAACTCCCCGCCACCCCAAAATGGGGAGCAAAACCCAAGGCGAGAAACACCCCCCCACCCCCCCCACCCCCAGCTGAGACTGGCCACAACTCAGTCCATGAATGAGAGAGCACCAAACACCCCACCACCGCCATTACGGGCGGGCTCTCCGATTTGGGGTTAAATTTGGCCTTTTTGGAGGCGGGGAAGGCAGGCGGAGGCGGCAGTGCCTGGTGCGAGCGGCCGCTGGCCCCGCTCCAGCCGGGAGCAGCTGCTCCTCCGGTTACAAAACGCGCCCTTGACCCGTCCCGCCGCGCGTCAACAGCTCCGGGGCGCGATGCCGAGGAGGGGACGGGGGCACCCGTTTCATTCTTACCCCGCTGCCCCCCCCCCGTCCCGGGTGGGGTTGGGGTCAAAGGGAGCCGCCGCGGCCCGTCGTGCCTCCAGGTTCCCCCTGAAATGGCTGCAGGGCTTGGGAACGAGTCCCTCGCGCTGTCACAGGGCAGCTGGGCTCGGGGACGAGGGGGGGGGGACGAGTCCCTGACACGGCCAAGGGGCCATGGGGCTCGGGGACGAGGTGGGGGGACGAGTCCCCGATACGGCCAAGGGACCGGGGGCTTCAGCGACATCCTTGACGCAGCCAAGGGGTCACAAGGCTCCAGGTTGTCCCCAAAAACACATCTGAGGGGTCACAGGGCTCCGGGTTGTCCCCAAAAACAGGTCCAAGGGGTTGCAAGGCTGGGGGATGAGCATCAAAATAGGGCCAAGGGGTCACAGGGCTTCAGGCTGCCCCCCAAAAACATGTCCAAGGGGTCGCAGGGCTTCGGGCTGCCCCCCAAAAACAAGTCCGAGGGGTCGCAGGGATCCAGGCTGTCCCCAAAATCCACATCCGAGGGGGTGACAAGGCTCCGGGTTGTTCCCAAAAACACGTCCAAGGCATCGCAGGGCTCCGGGCTGCCCCCCAAAAACACATCCAAGGGGTCACGGAGCTCCGGGTTGTCCCCAAAACCACATCCGAGGGGTCCACGCTGAGCCCCCGAGGGACTCCCCGGCTCCAGTTCGTGATCGGGAGCAGCAAGGCCAAGGTCGAGTACCCCCCCCCCCAAAAACGCAGGGGACGCGGACACCGGCTCTCCCCGCTCCTTCCGGGCCCCAAGCTGATAAAAGCCGACGATAAAATAAATTAAAAGCACTCGGGGGTGCCGGGGGAGAGCACGGGGTACCGCTCCTTTGTGTCCCTGGGGGTCCACGTCGCGGGGTTGGGGGGGGGGGGTGTGATCCCCTCAATTCACCAGCAGCGCGTTGTCTTGCAGAGGAGCCCTGCGGAGAAGACAGCGCCGGCGGTAACGGGGAGAAATCTGATGAATTTGGGGAAAACGGTTTCGAGTTTGGAAAGAAGACTCAGCAGCAGGTAAAGGGAGACCCAACACACGCAACAGCCCCCCCCCCCACCACCAAAGAAACAAGCAGGGTGGGAAGCGGGGAGCGAGGACACAGGGAGCCCAGGAACCCCGCTTATACCCACGTGGAGGGGTCCCCACAGGCAAAGAGCTATTTTGGGGTGCCGGCAAGAGATTCACCGGCACGGAGAGGGGTTGGAAATCACGATCCACGTGGGATCGGTCACGCACGAGGAACCAGCAATGAAAATAACCGTAAAATCCTCCTCTCCCGGCACGCAGGAGGGAACGGGGTAGAAAACAAGGCGGGGGGGGGGGCGCAGAGCGTCCCCGGCCCCGATCTGTCGGTAAGAAGCGCCCCCCGATCCCGACCCCGGTGTTGCCCGCTCACCGCTCGCAGCAGCAGAAGACGGAGCAGGATGAGGCGCTGTCGCGACGGTATTTGCCCGATTTAGGGCTGTCCTTGCACTGGGCGATGTAGGCGTGGAGCTGGGAGACGGGCGTTTCGCCCTCGCACTGGTGCTGCGGGGAAAAAAAAGAAAAAAAAAATTGGAAACGGGGAAGCTGAATCCCTCCGGCGAGGGGAAAATGGGATCAAAAACCCAAAAAACCGTGAAGTTTTGTTTAAAGGTCAGGGTGCGGCCTCACCTTGATGGTCTCGTAGTAGCCGGTGATGAGGGCGATGAAGAGGCTGAGGACCATGTAGATGAAGAGGCTGATGAAGGTGTACAGGTAGATCTGGCTGAAGAGCCACACCAAGTAGCTGTTCTGTTGCATCTCGGCAAAGGTAACGAACATATCGTCCCCGTTGATGAGGGAAAAGAGGCACTCGGACACCATGGAAAGGGATCGGAACTGGGATGGGAGGTGAGAAAAGAGCTGGTAGGTAGCCCGGGCCACCGCGTCACCCCCCCTCAAAAAAGGGAGAGGAAGTTCCTCAACACCCTACGCGCCACCCCGGTGCCGTCGCGTCAACGAGGAGAGAGGCCGCGGCGAAGAGCGGCGCCGTATCTAACCCACGCTGCCGAAACGGGGACCGGCCCCACACCCGTCTCCTCCCAAATCTGAGCGGGGGAATAACCCGGAGGTGGGTGAAGCCCACCCCGATCGCCGACCCGCGGCGGCACCTTGACGTGGTACGGGCCCAAGACGATCCAGCCGCAGAAGCAGTAGCCCAGGTAGATGGCGGCCACGCAGCAGCAGAAGCGGATGACGTCGGGGAGGGCCACCCGTAGCGTGACGATGAGGATCTGGCGGAGGAAAAAAAAAAAAAAATAAATAAATCAGAATTAACCCCCGTCTTCCACCGAGGGTGTCATCCAACGGCGGTTAAAGCACCCCGTGCGACACCAAGGTCCCCGGCAGAGCAGGACCGGGACATCGGGGACACGCAGAAGCCGTAGGATGAGCCCGAGCCTGTCCAGGTGCTTGTGGCCAGGCCGGCAGGACCGTTCCCAAGCCCTGAAAATTGTCCCCTCGGCTCCCAGGTCACCTCCCCGGTGTCACTCACGTTGTACTTTTGGAAGAAGCTGAGGTAGCGAATGACGCCGACCCAGACCAGCAGCGTGGAGGTGCCCAGGAGGATGCTGCAGACGTCGTAGCTGGCAAAGTTCTGCAGGGACAGGGATGCGACGGGCCTGAGGCACAGCCAACGCCGTCCCCAAAGTCCCCAGCTTCGTTCCCCGGCGTCGCCGTACCTTGGACTCGATGCCGATCTTCATGATGGTTCCCAGCACGGTGAGGACGTCGCTGATCACCAGGAGGATGTACCAACCGTTGAGGAATTCCATGCGGTCTGACAGACACACGCTCTGGTTGTAACGGCGCTGGAAAAACCGGCTGAACTCCTGCGCGGGGAGGAAAAACGGGGTCCGTCACCCATCACCCGGAGGCTTTCACCTGTCTCGCAGCACCCACGGATTTGACCGAGCATCCCCGCAGGGGAAAAAAAAGCTTCCTCCGAAAACCCGGCAGCGCCGAAACAGGGTCCCGACGGCAGCTCTGTCCGTCCCCACCGGTTACACCGCGGAGGGTGGCTACGGTTAACGCCGCTTCCCGCCATCCCACTGCTCACGTGCTGCAGCATCAGGCCCCGGATGATGGAGCGAGCGCAGAGGATGAAGGAGAGCGAACAGACGAGGATGACGATGACGTCGAAAAACAGCCGTAAGGAGTTGTCACCTGCAAGACACGTGGTGTAACGAGGTTAACGAAGGGCACAGCCGCACCCCGAGCACCCCACGCGGCTTTTCGGCACCCACTGGGTGACAGACGCCGGCTTCGTCGCGTCCTCGCGGCTCCTACCTCGGCCGAAGACGCTGGGATCTTTGCACTCCTTGATATCCGCCTGGTTGTCGAGGCGGATTTTCACCCGGCCGCTGTGCGCCTTGTTGTCAAACGTAATCTGGGGAGAAAGCGGGGACACGGGTTACCGCCTGTGAAACCGTCCGGCAGCTCCTCGCTGCCGGAACGCTGCCTGTACCCGGTTCCCTCCGTGCCCACGAAGGCAGCTACAACGCCCGCGGCAGGGCCGGCTGGATCGCCCCGAGGCGGGGAGCGGTACCGACGCACTCACGGTGATGGTGAAGGTGTAACAGTCGGGGATCTCATTGTTGATGATGGTTTGGATGTTGATGGCTTTCAGCTTGAACTGAATGGTGACGTTGATGAGTCTGCGGGACGGGATGTTCGTTAATTCCCCCCTCCTGGGGCTTATCTGGGGGGGGTCTCAGCCCACTTAGACACCCCCCAAACCCCAAAAACACGGTGCCGAGAGTCAAACAACCGATCTAGAGGGAGTAAACACCTTCCTTGGGGGTGCAAACAGCCCCAGGAAAAGGTGTCCCCAGCTTTAGAGGAGCAAATCACACCCAACCTGCCCCAGCGTCGCTGAATTTTGCTTCAAGGGGGGGGAGGTTGGACCCTCTGGAAGAAACGGGTGTCGCAAGCTGCACCGTATCTCTCGTTGCCAGCAGCTCCTGCGTCCCTCTGCCCAGCACCGGCAAGAAGACGGCGCCTGCCCACGCCGATAACGTGCCCGCAACTGCAGGGCTTGGCCGCGGGCCACCGAAACGCCGTTGAAAGCCGGCGCAGGGTTTCGGGGAAGGGAAACCAACCCCCAAAGAGGATGTTGCAGGACAGTCACGGTACGGCGGGGTCAGGTCTGCGGCCGACTCCGATGGAGACGGGGTCGGAAAGCAGCTGCTTTGTTGCGCAAGCCCGGTGGTTTCACGTCTCCCTCGGCACAAGGGCGGATTTGTTTCTATCCCGCACGTGTTTTTTTAAAACCAACGGGGTTTTTTGGGGGGTTGGGGGTTTTTTTTTTGCCATCCTGGCAGCAGCTTTCGGCACGAGGAATTCCTCGCGTCGGGGTCCCCGCTTCGCCATCAGCCCTACCCTGCCGCTACAGGACGTCCCCTGCACCCAAACACCGGGACGCCCCGGCTTGCGGGGAAGACGTCGGCGATTACTTGTGAAATTTGAGGGTGAAGTTCTTGTAGTTACGGTCCAGCTCCGGAGGAAGAGGCTGGGGGTCCTCGGGGTCCACTCCCAGGCAGTCTGCAGGGAAGGAGAAACACCTTCAGGGAAACCCGAGGCCCCACGCAGACCCCTTGGACCCTCTCAAGCCCAGAACGACGACCAAAAACCTCCCCGGGACCAAGCGGTGGCCGTGAGACAATGAATCTCAACCCCATCGTCCCCAAAACCCACCCGTGACGATCTTGGGGTCGATGTTGAAGGTGTCGTTGGCCGGATCGATGCGTCCTTTACGGTAGTACTGCTGGCACAGCATGAGGGCCGACCAGTTTCCTCCGCTCTCCGCCCGCACGTAGGCGTAGCGGCCGATGGTCTCGTTGGGAATGGCCAAGTACTGGAGAAGGAGATGTCCTCAGCGGCTGGATGTAGCCCCGAGCCATCTCCGTGGCCCCAAGCCACCTCCGTGTCCCCCTCTGCCCGCGGATCTCACCTTCTCCACGGCGTAAAACATGCGGTCGTAGAGGTCGCGCTGCGTATAGACGGCGTAGGAGTCGTCCGCGCCGTCCACGTAGTCCTTCAGGAAGAGGTGCTTGAAGGCGATGGTGTTCTCCTCCTTGAACGTCACCACCATCTGGTTGCTGAGCCCGAAGAGGATGAGCTGAGGGACAAAAAAGACCAGGATTAAATCCCTGCCCTGGAAGCTCCACAAACAACCATGCCACGGCCCAAAACGCCACCGTTTCGCCCCAAAGATGCTCACAGGAGGCAAAACGCCATCACCCTACGCTTGAGTCACCCCAAAAAGAAAAGGGCCAGCTGGCACATCCCCGAGGTTGTCCCAAAAACTCTTAAACCGCCCGATTTCCTGCGGCAAAACTCCTCTCCCGCTGCAAACAGGGGAGACGATCTCCTTGGGGACGCGCACGCGTCGTGTCTGTGTCCCGTCCCCCCTCAGCGCCACCCTGGGAACACGACGGCAGAGCGGCCCCTCATCTTCCTCCTCTTCATCAGCGTTTTTCCCTGTCTGCGCGCTCCAAACCCCTCCCCGCAACGGTAATTAGCTCGTGTTTATTAACACGAGACGCCGCTCGTTAGCAGGGCCGAGGGCACGGGTGGCTCTGGGTGCCACCGCTCAAAGCCTCGGGGAGGGGAAAGCACCCAGGACAACGCCACGGCGCTGAGCGGGGAGAAAAAAAAGTGGGGGGGGGGGGGCAAGGCCCGGGCACCCCGACTTCCCTGGCCGGGAGGGGGATGTCACGTGCCGGCTGTTTCCTACACGCCTCGTGATCGCGGCCCGGCAGCTCCCGGGGGATTTTCCGTCCCCAGGATGGAGCCTGGCACCCATCCGGGAGCTGGTGACACCCTGAGGTGGCGGGTGGGGGGGCAGTGTCCTTTCTGCCACCCTCCCTCCTTTTTTTTTTTTTTTTTGGGGGGGGGGGAGCACCCCGGTATCACCCATTGCCTGAGACACCCCAGCGCGGGGCACGCAGAGCCCAAGGACGTGCCACCAGGGTAACCCCAACAGACACCCCCCCCCCCCCCGCTCACCCAGGGGACCTCTCCTGAGTCCCCCGCTGTCCCCAAGCACCCCCTCCGCGTCCCCAAATACTCAAAGCTCCCCCCGTGCTCCCCCAGCGATTCTCAGCCCCCCCCCCCCAACATGCCCCACGATGTCCCCAGGCCTCGCTGAGGGCGTCCCCTCTTACGTCCCCATGCCCTCCTCAGAGCCCCCCCGCCCCCCCAGCACCCATGTCATTGTCACCCCCCAACTCCCCACACCTCGGTGTCCCCCTGCCTATTACCCCTCAATGCCACCCTGGCGTCCCCCTCCCCTCTGTCCCCATGTCCCAGGGGACCCCCTCCCCAGTGTTCCTGTGCCCAATGTCCCCAGGCTTCTTCCCCCACTGTCCCCATGTCCCAAGGCCACCCCTCCTCGGCATCCCCATGCCGATTGTCCCCATCCCCAGTGTCCCCATGTCCCAGGACCCCCCAGGGCCACCCCTCCCCGGTGTCCCCATGTCCCAGGATCCCCCCAGCACCCCCCTCTCCAGTGTCCCCATGCCCCAGTGCCTCCCTTCCAGTGTCCCCATGTCCCCTTCCCTGGTGTTTCCACGTCCCAAGGCCACCCCTCCCAGTGTCCCCATGTCCCAAGACCCCTCCTTCTCAGACTCTCCATGTCCCAGGGCCACCCCCCTCCGTGTCCCCATGCCTCCTCCCTGGTGTCCCCATGTCCCAGGGCCGCCCCCCGAGCATCCCCATGTCCCAGGACACCCCCCACCCCGCAGTGTCCCATGTCCCAGTGTCTCCATGTTCCAGTGCCTCCCTTCCCCGGTGTCCCCACGTCTCAGGACCCATCCCCAAGTGTCCCTATGTCCCAAGACCACCCCTCCCCGGTGTCCCCATGTCCCAGGGCCACCCCCTCGGTGTCCCCATGTGCCAGGACCCCCCCCCAAGTTTCCCCGTGTCCCAAGACCCCCCCTCCCCAGTGTCCCCATGTCCCAGGGCCACCCCCTTGGTGTCCCCACGCCCCCATCCCAGTGTCCCCGTGTCCCAAGACCCCCCCTCCCTCGTGTCCCCATGTCCCAGGACCCCTCCCCAAGTGTTCCCATGTCCCAGTGCCACCCCCTTCCCCGGTGTCCCCATGTCCCAGTGCCACCCCCCCCCCCCCCCGGTATCCCCATGCCCCCTTCCCCGGTGTCCCCATGCCCCAGGGCCACCCCCCCCCGTGTCCCCACGCCCCCTTCCCCGTTGATCCCCGTTCCCGAGGCCCAGCCGTGCCCCTCCCCGGTGTGTGTGTGTCCCCCCTCCCCCGTTCCCGTTGTCCCCGCACCTGAACGGTGACAAGGAGGATCTTGGCCAGCTGCAGCCCCAATTTAACGGGTCGCCGTCCCCGGGCCCGGTATTTATCACAAGGACTCATAAAAAAATACTTAAGGCGACGTCGTAGCTCTTCTTCCTCCGCCACCACAGGAGACTCCGTGGTACCGTACCCCGGACCGCGGCCTAACAGCCGCTCCGTTTCTGAGGAGAAACGGCCGTTAACCGGCGGGTACCGGCGACATCAGCCGGGGAGGGCGGCGAGGACGGGGGGGGGGGGGACGGGGACGGCGCGGATCCGCGCCGTCCCCCCCCCCCCCCCCAGTCGTCGCCGCCCTCCCCGGCCCGGTTCCCCCCCGCCCCCGCCCCGGCCCCGGCCCGGTCCCCGGTTGCCGCTCACCGGCCGGGGCCGCCATAACGCCGCCTCAACGCGGCTTCAATCTCCTGTATCACATGACCGGAAAGCACAGGCGTAACTCCCTCCTACTCGTTGGTTTGACTCGTAACCACGCCCACATTAGGGCTGGGTGAAGCCGTGAAACACGCCCACTGCCTGGCAAAGGTCCCGCCCATTGTCTGGCAGTGGCACCGCCCAGTGTCTGGTTGTGGCCACGCCCACTCACCGCTAATGGCTCCACCCCCTCCCCTACCTGGGCCAGGACGGTGGCCCGGAGGGACGTGTCCATGGATGGTGGCACTTGGCCCTCAGGAGGACATGGCCACACCGGGACGGGGACACGTGTAACGGAGGGACGTGTCCATGGATGGTGGCACTTGGCCCTCAGGAGGACATGTCCACACCGGGGCGGGGACATGTGTAACGGAGGGACGTGTCCATGGATGGTGGCACTTGGCCCTCAGGAGGACACATCTATGCTGGAATGGTGACACTTGGCCCTCAGGAGGACATGTCCACACCGGGACGGGGACATGTGTAACGGAGGGACGTGTCTATGGATGGTGGCACTTGGCCCTCAGGAGGACATGTCCACACCGGGACGGGGACATGTGTAACGGAGGGACGTGTCCATGGATGGTGGCACTTGGCCCTCAGGAGGACATGTCCACACCGGGACGGGGACATGTGTAACGGAGGGACGTGTCCATGGATGGTGGCACTTGGCCCTCAGGAGGACATGGCCACACCGGGACGGGGACATGTGTAACGGAGGGACGTGTCTATGGATGGTGGCACTTGGCCCTCAGGAGGACATGGCCACACCGGGACGGGGACATGTGTAACGGAGGGACGTGTCCATGGATGGTGGCACTTGGCCCTCAGGAGGACATGGCCACACCGGGACGGGGACATGTGTAACGGAGGGACGTGTCTATGGATGGTGGCACTTGGCCCTCAGGAGGACATGGCCACACCGGGACGGGGACATGTGTAACGGAGGGACGTGTCTATGGATGGTGGCACTTGGCCCTCAGGAGGACATGGCCACACCGGGACGGGGACATGTGTAACGGAGGGACGTGTCCATGGATGGTGGCACTTGGCCCTCAGGAGGACATGGCCACACCGGGACGGGGACATGTGTAACGGAGGGACGGGTCCATGGATGGTGGCACTTGGCCCTCAGGAGGACATGGCCACACCGGGACGGGGACATGTGTAACGGAGGGACGTGTCTATGGATGGTGGCACTTGGCTCAGGAGGACATGTCCACACCGGGACGGGGACATGTGTAACGGAGGGACGTGTCTATGGATGGTGGCACTTGGCCCTCAGGAGGACATGTCCACACCGGGACGGGGACATGTGGCCCGGAGGGACGTGTCCATGGATGGTGGCACTTGGCCCAGGAGGACACATCTATGCTGGAATGGTGACACTTGGCCCAGGAGGACATGTCCACACGAAGACTGGGACATGTGGCACAGAGGGACGTGTCCATGGATGGTGGCACTTGGCCCTCAGGAGGACATGTCCACACCAGGACAGTGACATGTTGCATGGGGGGACATGTCCGTGGATGGTGACATGTGGCCCAGAAGGACATGTTGACACCAGGATGGTGACATGTGGCGTGGAGGGACATGTCCACGGATGATGTCATGTGGCCCAGGGGACATGTTCATGCCAGGACGGTGACAGGTGGCCCAGGGAACGTGTCCAGGCCAGGATGGTGGCCTGTGGCATGCAGGGACATGTCCATGGATGTTGGCACTTGGCCCAGGAAGACACATCCATGCCAGCATGGTGACATGTATCAAGAGGGGACATGTCCACACCAGGATGGTGACATGTGGCCCCAGAGGATGTGTCCATGCCAGGATGGTGACGTGTGGCATGGAGGGACATGTCCACACCATGAGGTGGCACATGACCAAGGAGGACACATCCCCACCACCCCCACCACACCACCACGACACCGTCCCCTCCGTGCCACCATTTATTCACCGCTCCTCCCTCTGGTGGGACGGCCGTGGTGCAAGGTGTCCCCCGTGTCCCCGTGTCCCTCAGGCCACCTCCGGCAGCGGTTCCAGCAGCAGCCAGAGCCCGTCCTCGGCGCGGAGGATGAGCTCGGGTTTGCGGCGCGGTGGCAGTTCCGTGTCCAGCCGGATGGTGAAGCGTGCCACCGTCAACGCTGCCACCACCTTCATCTCAGCCATGGCGAAGCTCTGCCCGATGCAGTTCCTGCCACCACGTCCCCTCTCTGTCACCTCTGTCACCACCACAGGGGTGACGCGGGGGACAGCAGACCACCACCCCCACCGTCTGGGTGGTAGAGCAGATGGTGGAACCTCCTCGAAACGTGGGGACGGTGTTGTCCTCATGACACCCAAACGTCACGGCTGTGGGACAACCACCCCACCTTGAACCCAACCAGGCTCGGGGGGTGACACATGGGGACACTCGTGTCCCCACCGTGGCTTACCTGGGACCGGCGGAGAAGGGGATGAAGGCCAACGGGGACCGTCCCTGACTGTTCTCCGGGCTGAACCTCAGTGGGTTGTATACCTGGGGTGACACGGACACCGTCACACCGTGGGGACATGGTTGGCCCTGCCCATGGTGACAGGGACATCCCGCTGTCCCATAGTTGTGCCACCAGGGCCAAGTGGCTCTACCTGGGGCTCAGGCCAGATGTCCGGGTTGTGGTGGGTCCCATAGATGCTCACCAGGGAGATGATCCCTGGTGGGATGGAAACGGCCACCTTAGGGACAGGGGACAAGGAGGGATGGTGACACTGGGGACATCTCGTACCCCGGGAGTGCCGTACCCTTGGGGATGACACGTCCATCACGCAGGGCGATGTCCTCGGTGCAGCGCCGGGACACGGCGGTGACAGGGGGATGCAGGCGAAGGCTCTCCTTGATGCACATGGTGGTGAAAGGCAGGTGGGACAGGTCCTCCCTGGGGGCGAGGGATGGTGACACCAGCGTCCCCACGCCGGGTGGCCGGGGGATGACACCGGGGACCTCTCACCAGTCGATCTCCTCCACGTCCCTGCCTTTGAGGAGCTCGCGGACCTCCTGGCGGCACTGCTCCTGGTAGTGGGGGTGGCGGGCCAGGTTGTAGAGCAGCCATGCCAAGCCGCTGGCCGTCGTGTCATGGCCTGCAGGGACAAGGGGTGAGCGAGGGGACATGTCGGTCCCCCCGCTCTGATGGTACACTGTGGCTCGCCCTCACCCTCGAACATGAAGGTGTCGGCCTCGGCCGAGATGTCCTCATCCGACAGAGTGTTGCCGTCCTCATCCTGCAAGGGTGAGCGTGACAGCTAAGATGCCCCCTGGGGCCACCAGTCTATGGCCAACCCTCCCCATGGCCACCACCGTTCCCCTACAGCCACCACCTTATGGCCAACCTTTTCTGTGGCCACCGACATCCCCTTGGCCACCACCATCTCCCTGTGGCTACCACCCAACAGCCAGCCCTCTGCACGGTCACCACCATTCCCTTGATCATGACCACGCTGCTATGTCCACCACCCTACGGCCAACCTTTCCCGTAGTCACCACCATCCCTTTGGCCACCATCATGCTTCTATGGCCACCACCCTATGACCACCCTTTCCCATGGCCACCACCATCCCCTTGACCACCACCATCACCCTGTGGCCACCACCCTACGGCCAATCTTCCCCATAGTCACCACCATCCCCTTGGCCACCACCATCTCCCTGTGGCCACCACCCTACAGCCAACCTTCCCCATAGTCACCACCATCCCCTTGGCCACCACCACGCCACTATGGCCACCACCCTATGACCACCTTTTCCCATGGCCACCACCATCTCACCCTGGCGCTACCTTAGAGAGCAGGAGAAGGTCAATGAAGTCCATGCTCCGTCCTTGGTGGCTCTCCAGCCAGGCTTGGTGGCCGAGGCGGTCAAGTGCCTGGCGCCGGCGCTGCACCACGCCAGCGGTGAAGCTGTGTACGGTGGCGCAGGCTTGGGCGAAGCGACGCCCGTCGGCCGAGAGGCGGTAGAGCCACGTTGGGTGATGGAGCAGACGGTGATGGCGTCTCACCACCAAGGTGCTCAGCTCCAGGATGGTCTTGATGTACTCACTGGGCTGCCTGTGGGGCACCGGGGACCGCTGGGGACGGTCACCATGGACCGCCGGGGATGGTCATCCCCCTGGCCATGGTGAGCTTCAGTGGGGACATGGGGTGGCAGTAGGACATGTGAGACCAGGCTGGGGTGACACCAGGGTGGCGGCTCAGAGTCCTGGGGGTGGGGGGAACCTGATGGGGGGGACAAAGCTGGGATCGGGGGGACCCCGGGAGGGACAGAGTTGGGGTGTGGGGACCCTGGAGGTGACAATATTGGGATGGTGGGGACCTCGATGGGTGCAAAGCGCAGCGAGGACACCAGCAGGGACCAAGCCAGGGTGGGGTGGGACCTCAGCGGGGGGGGACAGAGGTGGGGTAAGGAGGGGGGGGACACCGGGAAGGGGACGGGGTGACGCCGGCAGGGGACAGGGTGACACTCACTGCTGACAGTGGCTCTCGTGGCTGAAGATGCATTTCTGGAGGGTGTCCAGGGTGAGGAGGCTGAGCTGCCCCAGCACCTCCAGCCGCACCGGGCCCCCCGCTGCCTGCGCCGCTGCCCGCCACTTGGCCTGCAGGCAGGGGTGAGGGGCTGGGTGCCCGTCGGGGGGGGCTGGGGACAGGGCTGGGTGCGGGCAGCGGGTGCTGGACAGGAGCTGGGTGAAGGTCTGGGTGCAGGCAGCGGGTGCAGGGTGGGGTCTGGGTGCGGGACAGGGTCTGGGTGCAGGTTGGGGTCTGGGTGCAGGCAGTGGGTGCCGGACAGGGGTCTGGGTGCAGGTCTGGGTGCGGGCAGTGGGTGCTGGACAGGGGTCTGGGTGCAGGTCTGGGTGCAGGCAGTGGGTGCTGGGTGGGGTCTGGGTGTAAATCTGGGTGCAGGCAGCAGGTGCAGGTTGGGGTCTGGGTGCAGGACAGGGTCTGGGTGCAGGTCTGGGTGCAGGCAGCGGGTGCTGGACAGGGGTCTGGGTGTAAATCTGGGTGTGGGCAGCGGGTGCAGGTTGGGGTCTGGGTGCTGGGCAGGGTCTGGGTGCAGGTCTGGGTGCAGGGTGGGGTCTGGGTGCAGGTCTGGGTGCGGGCAGCGGGTGCAGGGTGGGGTCTGGGTGCGGGACAGGGTCTGGGTGCAGGGTGGGGTCTGGGTGCAGGCAGTGGGTGCCGGACAGGGGTCTGGGTGCAGGTCTGGGTGCGGGCAGTGGGTGCTGGGTGGGGTCTGGGTGCAGGACAGGATCTGGGTGCAGGTTGGGGTCTGGGTGCAGGCAGCGGGTGCAGGTTGGGGTCTGGGTGCAGGTCTGGGTGCAGGCAGCGGGTGCAGGTTGGGGTCTGGGTGCAGGACAGGATCTGGGTGCAGGTCTGGGTGCAGGGTGGGGTCTGGGTGCAGGCAGCAGGTGCAGGTTGGGGTCTGGGTGCAGGACAGGATCTGGGTGCAGGTCTGGGTGCAGGCAGCGGGTGCTGGACAGGGGTCTGGGTGTAAATCTGGGTGTGGGCAGCGGGTGCAGGTTGGGGTCTGGGTGCTGGGCAGGGTCTGGGTGCAGGTCTGGGTGCAGGGTGGGGTCTGGGTGCAGGCAGCAGGTGCAGGGTGGGGTCTGGGTGCAGGTCTGGGTGCGGGCAGCGGGTGCTTACGTGCATGATGTGGGTGCTCTGGTTGAAGACACCCACGTAGGACTTGAGGACGTCCGAGTGGAAGGCGGGTGTCAACAGGCGTCGGTGCCGAGCCCACTTCTGCCCGCGGCTCAGCAGCAGCCCGTCTCCTGCGGCGAGACACCCGACTCTGTCCCTGGTGCACCCATGGGTGCTGCACCACATGTCCCGCCACCCCTGAGCACCCACTTACCCAGCCAGGGCTTGAGGAAGCCATAGAAGAGCTGGTCCTTGGGGGCGATGAAGGCTGCGGGAGAGGCGAGCGGGGGCTGGTGAGGGGTGCCACCAGGGTGGCATCAGGTCCCCTCGGGGGCTTGCAAGGTGGGTGGGGGTCCCTAGGGAGAAGGGACCCCACATCTGCACCCATAACCACCACGGGATGGGAGTTTGGGTACAGGCAGGCCACCGGGCTGGCCTTGGTGACACCCCTGGGTGGCCCTGGGGATCCTCAAGCACAGGTTGGTGGCCACCATGGTGTAGGCATTTGGGGACTCACTGGGCCAGCCAAGGGTGACACCTCTGGGTGGCCCTGGTGACCCTCAGGGACAGGTTGGTGGTCACTATGGGGTGGCATTTGGGCTGGCTATGGGTCACACCTCTGGGTGGCCCTGGTGACCCTCAGGGACAGGTTGGTGGCCACCATGGTGTAGGCATTTGGGCACTCACTGGGCCAGCCAAGGGTGACACCTCTGGGTGGTTCTGAAGACCTTTGGGGTTGGGTTGGTGGCCACCCACAGGATGGGTGCCTGGACGTGACCAGATCCCCAGGCCAGCTATGGTGACACCTCTAGGTAACCCTGGGGACCCTCAGGGACAGGTTGGTGACCCTCGTGTCCCACCTGAGGCCAAGAGGACGGAGCGGAAGGTGTCGGGGTGGAAGAGGCGTAGGATGGGCATCCACGGCAAGAGCCACCACAGGCAGCTGTGCCGGTACCGTGCCACCAGCTCGTCCACCTGCTGCATCCCCTCCTCCGTGTTCTTCCCCTGCGCCAGGGGACACCGCAGGGCTCAGTGACAAACGCGGGGACACCCTTGTCCCCGTGGTCACAGCCGGACTTGGGGACGTGCTTGTCCTCAGCTTGTGGCCAGCCCTGGGGACAATCTCAGCTTGGGTTGGTGGAGACACCCAGAGCTTGCGTGTCCCCGTTGTGTCCCTGTTGTCACCCCCTTCAAGGTGCCACCGCCCTGTCTCCAATGTCACCTCTCAGGTGCCACCATCACCTCCCTGTCATCGTCCTCTCCACGTGCCACCACCCTGTCCCCAACATCCTCCCCCAGGCTTCACCACCGTGTCCCCACCATTCCCTTCGAGGTGCCACCACCGTCCCTCCACCGTCCCCCAGCAGGTGCCACCCTCCCGTACCCACCATCACCCCCCAGGTGCCACCACCCCATCCCCACTGCCCCCCAGAAGTGCCACCACCCTGCCCCTGTCACCCCCCCAGGTGCCACCACCTTCTCCCTACTGTCCCCCTCAAGTGCCACCACCCCGCCCCTGTCGCCCCCCCAAAAAGTCACCACCTTGTCCCCACTGTCCCCCTCATCACCACCCCTCTGTCCCTGCTGTGTCCCCCCCAAGATGCCACCACCCTGTTCCTGCTGTCCCCCCAGGTGCCACCCCCCTGTCGCTGCCACCCCTCCCAGGTGCCACCGCTCCATCCCCCCCCTGCTGCCCCCCACCAGATGCCACCACCCTGTCCCCACTGTGTGTCCCCCAAGTACCACCCATCCTGTCCCTGTCACCCCCCCCAAGATGCCACCGCTCTGTCCCCACTGTATCTTCCCCAGCTGCCATGGCTCTGTCCCCACTGTCCCCCCCCAGCTGCCACCACCCCGTCCCCCCCACTGACCCCCCTCAGATGCCACCACCTTGTCCCTGTCCCCCCCCAGATGCCACCACCCCGTCCCCCCCTCGCTGTCCCCTCACCAAGCCGGTGTGACCCAGCAGCCAGCAGCGCCAGGGTGGCCGGGGGAACCTGCGCAGTCGGTGACAAGTGACCCGGAAGCGAGCGACGGTGACCACAGCGTCCCAAAGCCACCCCAGCAGCAGGGCCAGCAGCAGGGTGCCGATGGCCACCGTGGCCAGTGGACCCAGCGCCCAGGCCACCGCCATGACGGGGACGGGGCAAAGGTTGGGTGGGAGGGGGGGGGGGTTTGGGCACGGCACCGCCTGGTCACGTGTCCCCGCCGCGCCGTGTCGTCACGCGCGTCCGTGGCTTGGTCGTAACGGGCGTCTTGGTGGCATCGGCCCCGACGTGTGTCCTGGTGGCTTCATCCCTTCATGCGTGTCCTGGTGGCATCGGCCTGTCATACGTGTCCTGGTGGCTTCATGTGACACGTGTCCTGGTGGCATCGTCCTGTCATACGTGTCCTGGTGGCTTCATGTCCTGATGTGTGTCCTGGTGGCTTCATCCTGTTATGTACGTCCTGGTGGCTTCATGCCCTGACACGTGTCCTGGTGGCATTGTCCTGTCATACGTGTCCTGGTGGCTTCATGCCCTGACACGTGTCCTGGTGGCATCGGCCGCTCATGCGTGTCCTGGTGGCTTCATGCCCTGACACATGTCCTGGTGGCATTGTCCTGTCATGCATGTCCTGGTGGCTTCATGTCCTGACACGTGTCCTGGTGGCATCGGCCGCTCATGCGTGTCCTGGTGGCTTCATGCCCTGACACGTGTCCTGGTGGCTTCATGTGACACGTGTCCTGGTGGCATCATCCCCCCCCGTTGGGTGTCCCGGTGGCTTTGTCCCTCTCCCACCCATGTGCGTCCTGGTGGCTTCATGTGACGAGTCCTGGTGGCTTCACGCCCTGACACATGTCCTGGTGGCACACGCACACGCCTCCTCCGTGCACACGCACACGCACCCCTTGCATGCACACAGGCGCCGAAGCGTGTGGGCGCACACGCGTGTGCACACACATGAGAACATAACACCCCCCCCGCGCACACCCCCATGCGCACGCACACCATGGGTACACACGCACGCACACACGTGTATGTGCACATACACCCCAGGCACACGCAACGCGCGTGCGTATGTACGCACACACACCTCGTGCACCACACGTATGTATGCACACGCAGGTATGTCTGCACCCCGTGCACATGTGCGCACACTTGCACGTGTGTACACGCTTCTTGTGCACGCATACCCCATGCGCACACGTGTAACCACTTCCCAGCCTCCCCCCCACGCATGTGCCACGCACACTTTGCACACGTACGTGCTGCAGAGCACGCATGCACACGCCCCTTGCGCACACGCACATCTGTGCGCGCGCACGCATGCACGCACACGTGTAGATGCACGCCACGCGCACACACGCGTACATACGCACATCCCACCTGGGCACGCACATGTTTGCACACACCCCCTGTGCACACGCACACGCACACACACGCGTGTGCAGACACTTGCACACACCCCTTGTGCACACGCACACATACATGTGCATACACCCCCTGTGCACACGCACACGTATGTATGCACGCACGCCCCATGCCCACGCACGTATGTATGCGCCCCATGCACAAGCACGCGCGCACACACGTGCGCGTACGTACACACTTGTGCACGCACACCCCACGCACGCACACGTGTAACCACTTCCCGGTGTCCCCCCCCCCCCCCCGCCACGCCTGTGCCACGCACACCTTGCACACGTATGTGCTGCAGAACTGCCCCACCGGAAGCACCCACGCAACACACACGTGTGTCACCCTGACACACCCACCGTGTCGGTGTCGTCCCGTCCCCCCCCCCTCCGCCCCGGGGCCGAAGTCCGTCGAAGCCACGACACGGGACGCAGCGACGGGGGCCGTATCCTGCACCATGTTCCCGTGGCTCCTCGTGGCGCTGAGCGTCTGGGTCCGGCCCGGCACAGGTAGGCACACGCCACGCCACGCTACGCCACGCCACGCCACGCCACGCCGCTACATACCCACCGCACGCCGCGCGCATGCCGCGACGCGCTACAACACGCCACAACACACCCACAACTGGCCGTGACATGTCGCGACACGCCACAACACGCCGCGGCATGTCGCGACACGCCACAACACGCCACAACACACCCTGACCCCCAGCCACACGCTACAACACACCCCCCCAACACGCTCCCACACGCGTGTGGCAACCGTGGGGGCTTCGCCGAGACCCTTTTGGGGCCAAAACGACCCAAATTGACCTATTTGAGGGTGTTTTCACCCCGTTTTGGGTGCAGTCACCCGGTTCTGGGTGCCTTCGCTATTTCTTTGGGGTGCTTTTGGCTTTTTTCGGGGGGGCGGGGGGGGAGGAGGGTGCTTTGCTCCTGGTTTTGGGGTGTTTTCACCCTGGTTTGGGTGCGTTCAGCCTCTTCTGGGTGCTTTTGTTCTGCTTTGGGTTGTTTTCAGCCTGTTTTGGGTGCAGTCACCCCGGTTTGGGTGCATTTCACTCTTTTCCTGGGTGCTTGCGCCCTCCTCTGGGCGCTTTCACCTTATTTTGGGGGCTTTCGCCCAGTTTTAGGTGCTTTCACTTTCCATTCACCCACCTCTGCGTGCGTTCGCCCTGTTTTGGGTGCATTCGCTCTGGTTTTGGGTGCATTCGCCCTTTTCTGGGTGCATTTGCTCTACCGTGGGTGCTTTCACCCTGTTTTTCGTGCTTTCGCTCTGGTTTAGGTGCTTTCATCCTGTTTTGGGTGCAGTCACCCTACTTCAGGTGCTTTCATCCTTTTTAGGGTGCTTTCACCCTGTTTTGGGTGCATTTCTCCCCATTTTGGTGCATTTCTCCCCATTTTGGTGCAGCAACCCTGTTTCGGGTGCTTTCATCCCGTTTTGGGTGCTTTCACCCTGTTTTGGGTGCATTTGCCCTGTTTTGGGTGCATTTCCCCTCATTTTGGTGCAGCCACCCTGGTTTAGGTGCTTTCATCCTGTTTTGGGTGCGTTCACCCTATTTTGGGTGCAGTCACCCTGTTTTGGGTGCTTTCATCCTGTTTTGGGTGCTTTCACCCTAATTTGGGTGCATTCGCCCCGTTTCGGGTGCGTTTCTCTCCATTTTGGTGCAGTCACCCTGTTTTGGGTGCACGCTCACCCACCCCGGGAGACTCGTGGGTGCCATCCCTGCACCCAGGGGGGGCACCCCTGACCCCATGGGTGCCCCTCGGTCCCCTCCCACGTCCCCTGTCCCCTCCCCAGGTCTCCCACCACGCCACATGGACTCGGTGGTTGAGATCGTGGAAGCCCTTGAGTCAGCCGACCACGGTTTCACCGGCACCGTGCCGGAACTGGCGCGGGCGCTGGGTAGCTGCAGCACCCCGGGGTGCCGCGCGGTGTTGGGAGAACCGCCCGATGTTCCACCAGCCCCACCGACGCTCAGCCACGAACAGTGGCTGCTCTTCACCCAACTCCTCCGCCACGACGCCGCGGTGCCCGAGCGCGGCGCGGTGCTGGCACCCGACGGCTCCACCGTCGCCCTTGGCCCCCTCCTCGCCGGCATTGAGGTTGGCCTCAAGCGGGTCTCGGGGTGGCCCATCCCCGATGTCAAGCCACCCGTCGACGCGCTCTATGCCGTCACCATCACCGAAGCTTTGGGGACGTCGTTCCTCTTGGCTCGTGATGGTGATGGCAACCGAACCACGCTGGGACCCGGCGGCTGTTGGGACGACGTAGACGACCCCCAAAACTACACCCTGCTGGGACCCCCGTCACTCATCCCTGATGCCATCGCCAACGGGGCGATGGATGGGGTGCTGTTGGGTGCACGCCTCACCCGAGCACCCATCCCGCTCGCCGACCTTCTCCGGGGCTACTACGGGACAGGCAACGGCACGGAGAAGGGGCGACCCCCCAGCAGTTACCGGCGACGAGATTTCGGGGTGCTGACGGAGCCAGGGAAGCTGGAGGAGGAGGTGGCGGCGATGCTGAGGGTGCTGCGGGTGCTGCCACCCACCCAGGAGCTCTTGGAGGATGTGGGGCCGGAGGAGGTGGTGGCCATCGCTCATCAAGCGGCACGGGACTTCATGGAGGTCTACGTGGGTAGGGAGGTGGCACCCGGTCGCGATATCACGTCTGTGTGTGTCCCCCAAAAAATCGGGTGGGAGGATGGGTGGAGAAGCTGCACCCTGGGTGGGGCTGGGTGTCCCCAGTGTCACCCCAGTGTAGGTGGCCCTGGGGGCAGTTGAGCTCTGAGAGCTGACTGGTGACACATGGCCCGGCATGGTCAGACACCACCGTGTCCCCTGGATGGACATTGGTGTATCTCCTGGATGGACACCACTGTGTCCCCACGTGGTGGTCCCTGGATGGTCACCACCGTGTTCCCTGGATGGACATTGGTGTGTCCCCGTGAGGGACACCCACAGGTCCCTTGGATGGAGACTAGTGCGTCCCCTGGACGGATGTTGGTGTGTCTCCTGGATGGACACCACCATGTCCTGTGGATGGACACCCACAGGTCTCCTGGCTGGACATCGGTGTGTCTCCTGGCTGGACACCATTGTGTCCCCTAGATGGGCACTGGTGTGTCCCCAGATGGTGGTCCCTGGATGGACAACACCATGTTCCTTGGATAATGGGTCCCTGGACACTGCTTTGTCCCCTGGCTGGTCACCACCACGCCCTCTGGATGGACACTAGTGTGTCCCCTGGACACTGGACACAGCCATGTCCCCAGCCGAGGGACACCCTGAGCAGATGCTCCACCTCCCCTAGATGAAGGGACCTCAGGAGGACACTACCATGTCCCAGGCCAAGAGGTTCCCAAGCTGAGCAGATGCTCCACGTCCCCAAGACCCCAAGGGGACTCTGCCATGTCCCCAACTGCCCGTGGGACCAGGCAAGTCCCCTTCTTCCACCACCTGCCTTCCCTCGCAGACTGCCCGGCCATCGTGCCCCGGTGCATGTGGGGTGCCCGTCCCTACCGGGGCACCCCCAAGCCGTTGACCCTCCCCTTGGACTCCATCTACATCCACCACACCTTCATACCCAGCGCCCCGTGCCGCACTTTCACGGCCTGCGCCCGCGCCATGCGTGCCATGCAACGCTTCCACCAAGACATCCGTGGTTGGGATGACATCGGCTACAGGTGAGATCCCGTCACCGTCACCTCATGGAGGTCCCCGGCACCCATCTCCGGGCAGCTCAGGTTGACCCATGGGTGTTTGCAGCTTCGTGGTGGGGTCGGATGGGTACCTGTACCAAGGTCGGGGTTGGCACTGGGTTGGTGCCCACACCAAAGGCTACAACAGCAAAGGCTACGGCGTGGGCTACGTTGGAGACTTCTCGGCCATCTTGCCGGATCCTGACACCATCGCCCTGGTGAGGGACAGGCTCCTGCCCTGCGCCGTGCAGACCGGCCGGCTCCATCATAACTACACGCTACGTGGCCACCGCCAGATGGGTCATACCGACTGTCCCGGCAACTCCCTCTTCCGTGAGATCGAGACCTGGCATGGCTTCAAGGTGAGCACCAAGCTCTGTAGCATCTCCAGGGGTTGGAGGTTTGGTGCCTGATTGGGTGTTTGGTCCAGTCCGGCATGACCAGATGGGGGTTTGGTGGGGGTGGAAGTGGGAGGTGATGCTGGGACTCATCGTGGTTTCTCCTCTCCTCTATAGTGAGGACCGGGCCTGTGGATCCTGGTCTGGATGGGTGCAGGCAAGGTTCGATCATGGTCTAGATGGATACTGGCCCAACGGATGATGGTCCGGATGGACCCTGGTCCAACAGATATTGGCTTAATGGATACCATCCTGGATGGACCCTGGTCCAGATGGACACCACTCTGATGAACACCAGCCCAGATGGTCTGATGTTCATCACCTGACCCAATAGATGACATCATGGATAGCCCCTGGTCCAGATGGACACCAGCTCAATGGCTGCCAACCCTGATGGACACTGGTCTGGACAGATCCTGGTCCAGGGGGACACCAGCCCAACAGATGCCAGCCTTGATGGACCCTGGCCCAGAAGAACCCCAGCCTTGAAGGCTACCATCCTGGGCAGATCCTAGCCCAGATGGGCACCAGCCTGGGTGGATCCTCGCCCCGGTGGCCCAGCAGACCATCCCCATAGCCAGGAACCACCAGAAATCCCCCTGCAATAAAGTCAATGCCAGGACATCAGCTTTGGGTGGTCCCTGGAGAACCAGGGGGAAATTGAGGCATGGGATGGGGGGATGGCCATAGGGTCATGGGAGAGGACTCAAGTGAGGGACCCAGGTGCTTGGGACCTGCTGCAGGACTGGGTGCTGTGGCACGCACGTGTACATGTGCATGTGTGTGCACACGTGCGCCGTGTGCCCAGGCAACACTGTCCCCCCATAACCCACCTTGAAGATCCTCAAAGAGACCCCCACCTCCAGATGGGCACCCTTCCAATGGCCATCCAGCCCCTAGTGGTGCCCACACCCTACACTCCCAGGCGCTTCCATCTCCGGCACCCGTTCACTCTGAAACCTAATGATGGTGTTTAAGCTGGATATATACAACCAGCCACCATGGTACCCAGCCCCGCCCCCCCCCCCCCCCCCCCCGAGCCGTGGGGTGGCCCAGGGTGTCCTCACCCTTCTTGGTGTGTCCCAAGGCATGGCCGAGCCTGAGCCTGGCTGAGCTGGGAGCGTAGATAACATCATCGGGGCAGAGGCGGAGGTGAGGGTGTGACTGAAACTCCCGCCTGGTCACATGGGGAAGCCACGACAGGAACCCGGGGCGGCCGAGTCCCGGGTGCCGGAGCAGGCAGAGAACAGCCGAGGTACCACGGGGACGGAGAAAAGGGGGGGGGGTGGCACGCGGTGGGGGGGGGGGTGGGGGTGGCACCCCAGGGTGATGCTCCAGCCTCGGGGGTGCACAAGGGGATGCGGGGTGCTGGGGTGGGGTGAAGCAGCACCCTGAAGAGCAGGGGAAGGGATGGGTGATGGGGTGCGATAGGGTGCTGCAAGTTGGGGGTGGGGACCCCAAAAAAGCTGGCACGCGCACACAACCCCCCCCCCTCGAGTTCGGGCACCCTCCACAGCTCAGCTCTGGGGTGCTGGCACCTCTAAATTGGCGGGTGCCAAAGTTTGGGTGCCCACAGCTCAGTTCCACCCCGGGGTGTGTGGGGGGGTGCCATCACAAGGTGGTCCTGGGGTGCAACCAGCCCCACCCACCGCCACCCTGACCTGCACCCCTGTGTGCACCCCAGGGTGCTGGCGGGGGCCCCGAGCTCAGCGCGGGGTGCAGGTGGCGGGAGGAAATGCCGTGGCGGCGCGAGGGGAAACGCGGCCGTGGCAGCGACGGAAGCATCTCCGGCACCCGCCTGTGCTCGGGGCCGAGGTGGTGGCGGGCCACCTGCCTGGGTGTCACCGTGTCCCTTGGTGTCACCGCACCCCGGTGTCACCGAATCCCGATGCTGCCGCACCCCCCCACCCCGGTGCCACCGCGCCCTGACAGGGATGGGTGCTGCGTGGGGCAGGGACTGGCCTGGGCACCCAAAGATGGGGACTCCTTGGTGGGCAGGGGCACCCCAGGGACGTGGGCACCCAAAGTTGGGGACCCCTCGGTGGGCAGGGGCACCCCAGGGACGTGGGCACCCAAAAGATGGGGACCCCTCAGTCGGCAGGGGCACCCCAGGGACATGGGCACCCAAAGGTGGGGACCCCTCAGTCGGCAGGGGCACCCCAGGGACATGGGCACCCAAAGGTGGGGACCCCTCGGTGGGCAGGGGCACCCCAGGGACGTGGGCACCCAAAAGATAGGGACCCCTTGGTGGGCAGGGGCACCCAAGAGATGGGGACCCCCCAGGGCAGCTGGGGCACCCATGGAGATGGGGACCCCTTGGTGGGCAGGGTGACCCCACAGCAATGGGCTCCCTAGGGTGCTCCAATGTGGGTGCCCAGTTAGGGGCACCCATATAAGGGTGCCGGGATAGGGGTGCCTGGGTGAGGGTGCTCCCATAGGGATACCAGGACAGGGCACCCAAACAGGGGTGCCCCGGTGGGGACGCCAGACTGGGGGTGCCCAGACAAGGGTGCCCAACGTGGCTAACGTGGCTCTCCCCGTCCCACAGATGGAGGTGGAGAAACCTCAGCTGGGACCCGAGACACCGACTCTACTGAAGACCTACAAATGGCGAACGGCAGCACCCATGGGTGACCGGGAACCCGAGCGGGGCACGGGGTCCCCGGGCAGCCGGCGTTGGACCCGGTTGCAGGGATGGAAACGTTCCTACAGCCAACCTGAGTCCGGTGGCCCCGAGGATGGGGCTGGAAAGGGCAGCTCCAGCCCGGGGGCACCCAAGGCCAGCACCCGCCGGTCCCTCTTCCAACGGGCTTTTTCGGCCCCCTCCAAGGTGACCAAGGAGACACGGGGACCCGAGGGTGGCAAGGCCACCCTGCAGAAGTACCTGCGCTCCATGTCCAAGAGGAAGGGTCATGTGGAGAGCGGTGCCAGGGTTGAGCAGGTGGTCCATGATGCTGTTTCAGGTATGGGGGTGATGGGGAGGGTGGGGGTCAGGGTGCTGGTGATGGGATGGGGGTGGTTGGTGATGGGTTGGGGGAGATAGGTGGTGGGTCGTTGTTGGTGATGGGTTGAGGAGTGGTGGGTGATGATGATGGGTGATGGGTTGGGGGTGTTGATGATGGGTGATGGATTGAGGGTGATGGGTGATGGGTGATGATGACGGATGATGGGTTGGGCGTGTTGATGATGGGTGACAGACTGAGGGTGGTGGGTGTTGATGATGGGTGATGAGTTGGGGGTGATGGATGATGGGTTGGGGGCTGACAGATGGTGGGCAATGGAAATGGGTGATGACCTGGAAGGCAATGGGTGGTGGGTGGTGGGTTGGGGGCAACGGGTAGTGGGTGGTGGTGATGGGTGATGGGTTGGGAGGCAATGAGTGGTGATGGTGACCCCCTCCCAGATGGGTCTGGGGGACAGTGGGTGACAGTGGGGGACATTGGGGGTGCAAGATGTGGGCAGGCTTTGCTGGTGTTGGGGAGCTCCTGCCTGCAGGTGCCCTCCATGGTTGGGGGGGGCACCCATAGGTGCAGGATGACTGGGTCCCACCTGGCCCCAGGGCCTGCTCCCGACCACACGTGGCCCCAGTCCCTGTGTGTGCCTGGCACGGGGCTCGGTGGCGGCACATGGAGCCACGCCAGCCCCTGCGGCACCCGGATCTGGCAAAACCGGCTTGGCTCCGGCGGGGCCACCCACAGTGCAGGCAGGGCCCTGGGGCAGGGCAGCCAACCGGGTTCGTCCTCACCACGGTATGGCCAATGCCACGCTGATGGTGGCATGGCCACGTGTCCCCTGGCACTGTCACCCCAACTGTGATATGGCCACATGTCCCCCAGCGTCATCACTCTGGGGGTGGCACCTCCATGGCCACATGTCCCCCAGCATCACCGCACCCATGGTGGTACCTCCTTGGCCACATGTCCCCCAGCATCATGGCACCCATGGTGGCACCTCCACAGCCACATGTCCCCCAGCATCATGGCACCCATGGTGGCACCTCCATGGCCACATGTCCTCCAGCATCACCGCCCCCATGGTGGTACCTCCTTGGCCACATGTCCCCCAGCATCATGGCACCCATGGTGGCACCTCCACAGCCACATGTCCCCCAGCATCACCGCTCCCATGGTGGCATGGCCATGGCCATATGTCCCCTAGTACTGTCACCCAACTGTACCATGGCCATGGTCCCATCTGCCCTGTCACCCGTGGTGACACATCCACAGCCACGTGTCCCCGGGCACTGCCACGCTGACCATGGGTGATGGGGGCATGGCAAGCACCCACCTTTCCCCCAACACCCTGCTCTGCACCCCCAGCGAGCACCCACGGGACACCATCGATCCCACTGGCTCCGGCACCCGATGCCCCGGTGTGGGATGTCTCCAACTTCTCGCTGGTGGACGGACATCTGGTCCTCGTGGGCAGGGACGAGGAGGTGAGGACACGGGGACGGGAGTCCCCTGGGTGACGGTGGTGCACAGATGGGTGCTGGGGACGGCGGTGCTTGACCCCTCTTGTGCCACCAGGCTTCGTGCAGGAGCAGGAACCGGACGGGGAGCTCCATCTCCGAGAGCACCAACCTGCACCCGGCAGGTAGCAGGAGGGACCCCGGTGAGCGAGCTCGCCCGGCGCCGGCATGCGCCGATGCCACGGGGTGTTGGCACGCGCTGGTGTGAGCCGCGTGCGGGGGCAGGTCCACACGACGTGCCGTGCGTCATGGTCGCGCCCTGCGCCACGCACCGTGCGCCGTGTCTTGCATCGCGGCCGTGCACCACACACCGTGTACCGTGACCTGCATCACGGCCGTGCCCTGCGCCATGCACCGTACGGCCATGCACCACGCACCGTGCCCTACGCCCCGTGCACCGTGCCCTACACCCTGCATCGTGGCTGTGCCCCGTGCCATGCCCCGGTGCCCTGTGCCACGCTCCACAGCCATGCCTCGTGCCCTGTGCCGTGCCCTACGCCGTGCCCCACGCCGTGCCCCGTTTGTGCACCGTGCCGTGCACCACGTTGTGCAGCACGCCGCACGTCACGCCGTGCACCATGCTGCGCACCACTTCACGCACCATTGCCACGCAGCACGCCGGGCTCCGTGCCACGCACCACGTCATACAGCGTGCCGTGCCCTGTGCCGTGCACAACGCCACGCACCGTGCACCACGCCATGTCCCGTGCCACGCACCACGCCGTGCCCCATACACCACGCCGTGCCCCGTGCCGTGCACCACACCACGCCATGCCCCGTGCCACGCGCCACGCCACGCCATGTCCCATGCCACGCACCACGCCGTGCCCCGTGCCACGCACCACGCCACGCCATGTCCCGTACCATGCCCCACGCCGTGCCCATGCACCACGCCGTGCCCCGTGCCACGCACCGTGCCCTGCACCACACCGTGCCGTGCCCCGTGCCGTGCCCCATGCTGTGCCCCGTGCTCTGCACCATGCCACGCCATGCCCTATGCCACGCACCACGCCACGCCGTGCCCCGTGCCGTGCACCACACCACGCCGTGCCCCGTGCCGTGCCCCACGCCACGCCACGTCCCGTACCATGCCCCACGCCGTGCCCATGCACCACGCCGTGCCCCGTGCCGTGCACCGTGCCGTGCACCACGCCACGCCGTGCCCCGTGCCGTGCACCACGCCGCGTCCCGCGCCCCACAGCGAGCCGGGCGCATGGAGGAAGCAAAGCTGCCTCGTACTGTCACCGCTTCCTCCACGCTGCTGCGTCTGCTGATCCGAGCGATAAAACGCTTTCGGCTTCCTCCCGGCGCCCCTCGCCACCGTGGGCAGACGGCATCGCCGCCAGCCATGGGGCCCCGTCGCTGGCTGCTCTGCACCGCGCAGGGAGGTGAGTTACCCCCCCCCCGCCTGCCCCGGCACCCACCCGGCACTGGGGCCGTCACCCACATGGCACCGGGGTTGGGACCGACCTGGATGGGTGCTCGGCGTCGCGGCATCGCAGCATCGCAGCACCACGGCCGGGGCACCGGGGTTGGGTGACAACGCTGTGCAGCGGAGCCGGGGCGGCAGGATAAATCCCTCCGCCCCTTTCTCCCTTGCACCCATGAGCACCCATGTTCAGCACCCAAAGCTTGGCTGCATCTCGGGGCTACAGACACGGTGAGGTGCCGGCAGGATTCGCACCCCAGAACCAGGCACCCAAGTCCTTCCTCCGGCTTTGGTTGATGTTTCCCAAGGGGGTGGGGTGGGGGGGTATGGGTGTTGGGGTGCTCAGGGTGCTGGTGAAGGGGGGGTCCTCATGCCGGGTGCCCCTCCAGATCCGGCTGCGGATGAGAGGAGCACCCGGGGTGCCGGGAAAAGCACGGAGAGCGAGACCCCCTCCACCTCCCAGTTCAGCAATGTCAAGGTGGGCACCCGCCGCACCCCGATCCCAGTTCCCTCCCCCCCCACCCCACCCCAGGGTGCTCGGGCCCACCCATGGGTGACACGGCAGCCGTCTCCTTACCCCACCCAGGGGTTGTTGTGGAAGAGGCTTCGAGAGCGGAAAGGTCGCGGCATCCCCAAAGCCGAAACGTCGGCAGCGACGGTCCCCGACGGCGAGAGGTACGGCACTATGGAGGGCAGGGTGGGGGGGTGTGGGGGGGATGTGGGTGCTGGTGAGGGTGCCCCGGTGACGGTGCTGTCCCCGTAGGGTCCCCAGCCGGAGCGGTTCACGGGAATCGCTGCTGCCACCGCCCAGCGTGGCCGAGCTGGACCTCACCGGGGACAATGTCATCGTCCGGCCCGTGCACGGCAGCATCGTGGGCGAGAAGTTTTGCTTTCAGGTAATGGGCCTGGGTGGGTGCTCAGGGTGCCCCAGAGAGAGGCACCCAGGGCACCCTTCGGGGGGGGGGGGGGCAGGCAGGGCACCCCAGGCACCCTAGAGAGGCACCCAGAGCACCCCAGGCACCCCCAGCACCCTGGAAGGGCACCCATGGCACCCTAAGCATCCAGGGTACCCCAGGCACCCTGCAAAGGCACCCTGAGCACCCTGAAGGGGCACCCATGGCACCCTGGAGATGCACCCAGAGCACCCCAGGCACCCCCAGCACCCTGGAGAGGCACCCGTGGCACCCTGGACAGGCACCCTGAGCACCCCTGGGGACCATGGATGGGACCCCAGGGCACCCATGGCACCCTGGACAGGCACCCTGAGCACCCAGGGCACCCTGAAAGGACACCCCAGCACAGCCCTTAGCCATGGGCACCCAGAGCCCCCCCAGCACCCTAGGGTGCCCCCCCCCCCCCCTCAGACACCCTCCTCGCACCCAGATCATCACGGGCGACAGCAGCCGGTCCTTTGGGTGCACGTCTCTGGCCGAGCGCGACCGCTGGATCGAGAACCTGCGCCGGACCGTGCAGCCCAACAAGGTGGGACCGCGGGGACACCCATGGGACACCCCTGCCACCCCCAGGGGACCGGAATCCCCAGCACCCAGACACGAGGGGTCACCAGCTGCCCTTCGGTCTCCCCAGTGGGCAGGATGAGGCCCGCTGGCAGGGCTGGGTGGGGAAACTGAGGCACAGCGCCCCCCTGCCACAGCCCTGCAGATGCCCACAGCCCTGTGTTCCCTTGTGTCCTGTTGTCCCCTGGGGTCTTGGCTGTCCCCCCATGGCCCCTCCTGTCCCCTGGGGGCTTGGTCGTCCTCTCATGTCTCCTTCTGTCCCACCGTGGGTTTGGCTGTCACCCATGTCCCCCTGAGGATTCAGTCGTCCCCATGTCCTCTCCAGTCCTCCACGTCCCATCGCGTCGCCATGTCCCTCCACAGAAACCCTGTCCCCTCCTATTCCCCCATGTCCCCTCCCATCCCCCATGTCCCCTCCTGTCCCCCATGTCCCCTCCTGTCCCCAATGCCCCCTCCTGTCCCCGGTGTCCCCTCCTGTGCCTCCATGTCCCCTCCATTCACACATGTCCCCCCTTTCCTCTCCTGTCCCTCCATGTTCCCTCAATCCCCACGTCACCCAAGTCCCCTCCTGTCCCCATCCTCACGTCCACCCACAGAATTCCCTGTCCCCTGCACCCCATCCCCGTCTCAGATTCACCCACCCGCCATGTCCCCCTTGTGTCCCCCCCCCCCCCACGTCCCCCACCCCGGCAGGACAACTGCGAGCGGCTGGAGCTGGCGTTGAGCCTGTGGGTGTACGAAGCACGGGACCTACCACCTCGGCGGCGTCTCCGTTGTCACCTTCAACTGGATGGCACCCTCTTCGCCCGTACCACCGCCAAAGTGGCCAGTCCTGACGGCGAGCTCTTTTGGGGTGAACTCTTCCAGTTGGCCGCCCTACCACCCGCTCGTGCCCTCACCCTCGCCCTTTGCCGCGATGACCAACCCGGTCAACCGGTGGCCTCCATCACCATCCCCTTGGCTGAGTTGGCGGCCGCCCGGCAGCCCTTGGAGCGCTGGTATCCGTTGAGTGGTCCTGGGGGAGGCGAGCGGGTGCCATCGGTGAGGATACGTGGGCGCTACCGGGAAGTGCGGGTGCTGCCCATCGTGCGCTACAAGGAGTTGGCAGAGTTCATCACCTTCCATTACCGGGAGCTGTGCGCTCGTCTGGAGCCCACCATCGCTGTGCGGCACAAGGAGGAGCTGGCTGGTGCTCTGGTCCACGTCTTGCAGAGCACAGGGAAGGCCAAGGTAGAGTGGGTGCTGGCCATGGGGGATGTGGGGAGGGTGGGTGAGGGTAAGATGGGTGCTGCCTGGAGTGCTGTGGCATGGTGGTTGGGGTGGGATGGACATCATGGGTTGGGGGGGCCAGGAGAGATGGTGTGGGATGGGGTGGATGGGTTGGGTTGGGATGGGTTGGGTTGAGTTGAGTTGGGATGGGATGGGGTGGACGGGTTGAGTTGGGATGGGATGGGGTGGATGGGTTGAGTTGGGATGGGTGGGATGGGATGGATGGGTTGGGTTGGGATGGGTTGGGTTGGGTTGAGTTGGGATGGAGTGGGATGGGATGGATGAGTGGGTTGGGATTGGATTGGATGGATGAGTTGCATTGGGTTGGAATGGGATGGGATGGAAAAGTTGGGATGGGATTGGTTGGATGGGAGACACAGTTCAGGGGAGTGCCAGGAGATCCTGGCACTTCCCAGGATGGGTTGATGGAGTCAATTTGGGGCCATGGGTGCCCACTGAGCCCTTCAACGCATTCACCCATCAGTCATTCCTCATCGACCTCGGTGTGGCCGAGCTGGACCGCTTCGATGACCGTGAGGCACTGATCTTCCGTGAGAACACACTGGCCACCAAGGCCATCGACGAGTACATGAAACTGGTGGGGGGCAAGTACCTCCAGGACACGCTGGGTATGTTACAGTTCTTTGTGGGACATTATGGGGTGTTATGGGGTGCAGAACATCCTGGGCATGACATTACAGGGTGCTACAGGGAGTTATGGGGTGCTATGGGGTGTTATGGAGTGCAGGGCATGGGCAAAGCACCATGGGGCTGTAGGACACCCCCAGAACATCCATGGGGATGTGGTAGAGGCTTGTCACAGCCATGCCCATGGTTGTGGCTGGTTGGTCCCCTCATGGGCTGCCCCTTGGTGTCCAGGTGAGGCCGTGGCCCAGCTCTGCACCTCGGATGATAGCTGCGAGGTCGATCCCAGTAAATGCACCGGCCTTGACCTCTCCGACAACCAGAACAACCTGCGGCAGGTCTGCGAGGAGACCTTCCAACGCATCGCCACGTCCTGCGAGTGAGGGACAGCCCCCGCACGGGCGTGGGGTTAGGCACGGGGATGGCTGTAAGGGTGGACACCTACACAGGGATGGGTTTGGGGACAGACACCAGCGCAGGCAATGAGACGGGCGTGAAGGTGGGCACCAACGTCAGGTGGACCTGGGGAAAAGCTTGGAGATGGGCATGGGAACAGGGATGGGCTTGGGGATGGGAATGGGAATGGGCAGGAGGACAGGCACTGGCATCACGATGGATATGGACATGGACATGAGTTTGGGGATTGACGCCATCCCTGGGAGGGGCATGGGGACGGGCACCAGGAAGGACCTGGGGACAAGTGTGGGGACAAAGATGGGCACGATCCCTGGGATGGACATGGGGATGGGCACCAGGAAGGACCCGGTGACAACCTTGGGGACAAGCACAGTGGACTGGCATGGGGACAAGCAGAGGCACGGTGGGCACCATGTCCCACAGCACATCAAAGCAGCTTGCTGAAGTGGCTGCAGGGCCACCCACCTGCCCCAGCACCCATCAGGGTGTCTCTCCCCACAGATCCTTCCCGGCAGAGCTGGGCGAGATCTTCGCGGCGTGGCAGGAGGAGTGTGCGGCGCGGGGCAAGGCACCCATCGGGCAGCGCCTGGTCTCGGCCTCCCTCTTCCTACGGTTCCTCTGCCCTGCCGTCATGTCCCCCAGCCTCTTCGGCCTCGTCCAGGAGTATCCGAGTGAGGCCACTGCCCGTACCCTCACCCTCGTGGCCAAGGTCATCCAGAACCTGGCCAACTTCACCACGTACGTCATGGCAGGGCACGGCACCAGCACTGGTGGGGAGGGACATGCCTATGGGGAGGCCATGGGGCAGTGGGGACAGGCTGTGTAGCACATGCCATGGACAGTCATGGGGCAGTAGGGATGTCCTCAACATACCATGGGGCAGTAGGGTTGTCCCCAACGCACCATGGAGCAGCAGACATGTCCCCTACATGCTATATGGTAAGCAGAGACATCTCCTACATGCCATGAACCAGCCATGGGGCAGCAGAGAACATCTCCACTCCATGCACGGGGCTGATGCGTCCCAGCAGCAGAGCCTCATGTGTCACCTGTGGTGGTCTGATCTATGGGTGGCTTGGTCCAAGAATATGGCAACGTACTCACCCATGTCCTGGCTTGTAGACAGGGTGGTGACATGGTGCAGGGACATTGCAATGACTTGGTCCATGATCCTGGAGGCAGCCTGGCCCACAACCATAATGGTGGCCCCTGACCATGGTGGTGGCCCAGGCCATAACCTGGACATCGTGGTCCCCAGGTTTGGTGAGAAGGAGGCCTACATGGGCTTCATGAATGAGTTCCTGGAGCACAACTGGAGCACCATGACAGACTTCTTGCAGACTGTGGCCAACCCCGAGAGCAGCATCCACATGGCCACCTATGACGGCTACATTGACCTGGCCCTGGAGCTCGCCACTCTCCACCTCCTGCTCTGTGACATCTTCTCCAGCCTGGACCAGGTGCCACCACTCATTTGTCCCCACGGGTAGCTGGCAAGACCGGCCACCTCCTTGTCTCCACACACAGAGCTGGTGTCCGCTGCCACCACGAGGCCACCACATTGTCCCCATAACGTCCTTGTCTTGACCTGGCAGGCCACTCAGGAGGAGCTGGAGCCCCTGCCCACCATCCTCACCGCCATCAGGGAGGGGACCCCTGTCCCTGTCTCCGTCCGTCTCAGCTCCACCACAGAGCGAAGGTATCGGTGGGTGGACAGAGGGACACATGGGACCGAGGTGGACACGTGGGGCCAGGAGGAGCTTTGGTAGAGGGATGACACTGGGACAGGTTTAAGATGGTTCTGGTCCTGCTTGGGTTCTGGTTCTGATCTTGGTTGGGTCTAGGGAGATTCTGGTCCAGAATGGGCTTGGAGTGACTGGTCCCAGTTGGGTTCGGGGGATGATTTTGGTCCCTGATGTGTCTGGTTGTGGTCCAGGCAGGGGATGGTTCTGGTCTCAGTTCAGGGGATGGCTCTGGGACGGGTTTGGTGGACACATCTGGTCCAGGCTGGGTCTGGCAGGTGTTTCCAGATGGATTTTAGGGGGTTTCTGGTCCTGGCCAGGTTCAGGGGGGTTCTGGTTCCACCTGAGGTTGGGGTGACTCTGGTTCAGGCTGGGTTTGAGGTGGTTCAGGTCAAGGCTGGTTTTGACAACAGTTGTGCTCCAAGTTGGGTTTGGGGGATATTTCTGGTCCCAGATGGGTTTGAGGTGTTCGGGTCCAGGCTGGGTTCAGGACATGGGTCCAACCCCAACCGAGTTTGGGGCGACTCTGGTTCTGGTTGAGTTCAGGGCGGTTCTGGTCCCTCCTGGGTCTCACACCACCCTGGTACCCGGCCGTGCCATCGTCCCATGTCCCCTCGCAGCCCGGCAGAGAGCTTCAAACCAGGCTTTGTGCCACCACGGGACCTGAGCAAGCACAGCCCCCTTATCAAGAGCCAGTCCCTCATCAGCATCCGTCGCGTCCGGGGTCGGGAGGACGGGCCGGAACCGGAGCCATCACCAGCACCAGCACCGTCACCGCCGCACAGCCGGGAACGTCGCAACGTGCAACGCACGCAGAGCGTGCCGGCGCAGAGCAAAGCCGCCCGGCGCCTACGCAAGCAGAGCAGCACCGAGCACGTGGCAGAGCCGCCGGCCGAGGACAACCCGGGGTCCCTCGTCCCCCGTGACGCCCCGGTAAGCCACAGCAGCCACCACGCCACCTCAGCGTCGGGCTGCTCGGAGGAGGACGGCGGCATTAACGAGTGCCACCGGCGATGCCGTAGGGTCGCGGGAAGCTGCGCGCGTCGGCGTCGCTGCCGCGCAAATCGACGGTGCCATGGCAGCGCTACGGGGAGGAGGCGGCGGCGGTGGCGGCACAGGGCGAGCTCTACGCCATCCGTCCGTTGGAGAAGGTAACCCTGGGGTGGGTGGCAGTCAAAGTCCACGAGGATGAGTGGGTGACCCTCATCCTCATCTTCATCTTCATCCTCATCCTCATCCCCCTCCAGCACGGGCGGTTGATCGAGGCGCTGCGGAAGGAGGTGGCAGAGAACCGGGAGAAGTTACGGCTGGCGGAGACACGGGTGGGCGAGATGGAGGTCCAACACCGCGGGTCACGGCAGGAGCAGGGTCAGCACCGCGAGCAGCTCGAACGTCTCCGGCAGCAGCTGGAGGAGGCAAACACCCGCGCGGCAAATTTGGGTGCCAGGTAGGGACAGGGATGGGGAATGGGTGTCCCGGACCAGTGGGTGTCCCATGCCAGTGGGTGCCCCACCACCAGGTTAGGATCTCACCTCATCCCCAACCCAATTAGGTTGACGGCGGCTGAAGGCACCAGGAAGAAAGATCTGGAGAGGCTGAAGATGAGCGAGGAGAAGAACCAAGAGCTGGTAAGAGCCAGGGCACGGGTGCACCCATGGGTGACAAGAGGGACCCGGTGGGGGCTGACGCGGTCCCCACACAGGAGAGACGGCTGTCGGCGCTGGAGAGGGAGCAGGCGGAGCTGCGGGGTGCCATCGCCCAGGCCCTGGGACACCCCGGGAGGACGGGACGTTGGATGCCGGCACGTGGTTGGGACGAGAGCGGTGACGATGCTCAGGCCACCAGCGTATAACCGGCTGTCCCGACGTCCCCAAGCGTGTCCCAGTCACCCGCTGCCTCCTTGGTCTTCCCAAAGGGTGTTTAATCTCTATCCCATGGGGTGTCCCCTCCCTGGGCAATAAACGGTGTTGGTGTCACTGTCAGAAGGTGCTCGGTTGTGTCCTGTCACCGCATGGGGCCCTGTCCCCAATCCTATCCTGTCCCCAGCACCCTACGCCTGCGTGGGACGTCCCAGGACCTGGGGCAGCGATGGGGGTGGCAGGGCCATGGGGACCCTTTGGGGACACGGTCACGGGGACCCTTTGGGCCGGGGCTGAGGCTGGGACCCCTTGAGGCAGAGCCGTGGGGACACGTTGGGGGGGGGTGACAGGGACATGGGAGACATTTTGGGACAGGACCAGGAGGTCCCCTCAGGGATGGCAGGACCTGGAGGAGACTCGTGGGGCCCTGGGGCAGTGACAGAGATGGCAGGGCCACGGGGACCTCTGGGGACAGGGCCATGGGGACACTTTGGGGGGTGACAGGGCCATGGAGACCTCTGGGGACAGGGCCATTGGGACACTTTGGGGGGTGACAGGGCTGTGAGGACCTCTGGGGACAGGGCCATGGGGACACTTTGGGGGTGACAGGGCCACGGGGACCTCTGGGGACAGGGCCATGGGGACACTTTGGGGGGTGACAGGGCCGTGGGGACCTCTGGGGACAGGGCCATGGGGACACTTTGGGGGGTGACAGGGCCACGGGGACCTCTGGGGACAGGGCCATGGGGACACTTTGGGGGGGACAGGACCACGGGGACACTTTGGGGTCCCCTCATGGCCGCCCCTTCCCACACCAGCCAGACCTTCCCCCCTCCGCCCCCCCCAAGATGGCGGCGCGGCACCGCCGTCGCTCGCCGATGACGCACCGCCCCGCGCCACTCGCGCTCTCTCTCTCCCCCACCCCCTCCCTCCTGGAAGGTCGCCGCGCCGCCTCTCCCCTGCCCTCCTTCCCCGCCACTCCCAAGATGGCGGCGGCGCCGAGCCGTTAACGTCATCAGCAGCGCGCCGCGTAGGACGGAGAGGGCGGAGGGCGACGGCGGCGTCGCGCAGCGGCCGTTCCGGCGGGGCGGGAGCGCGCGGCGGGGCCGGAGCGATCCAACATGGCGGCGGCGGCTACGACGGCGGCGGCAGCGACGGTGGCGGAGGCGGTGCCGGGACCCCGTTCGCCGCCCCCAAGATGTCGGCGGAGGCCTGGTCGCGCGAGGCGTGACGTAGTCAAGCCCCGCCGTCGGGAGGGGGGCGGGGGAGCGGCCGGAGCGGCGCAGGAGGCGGCGGCGGCGGCGGCGGCGGCGGCGGCGGGACCGGCCGGGTCCCCGGGGGGGGATTTAAAGGGACCATGTCCCCGGCTCGGCGGTTGCTGTGGAGACCGGAACCGGGCAGGAGACGACGGGGGCGGCGGTTGCAGCAACAGCGACGCCGTTGAGGAGGAACAGCAGCCCGGCGGGCCCGGCCCCGGGGGGCCGGCGGGGTGAGTGCCCGGGGCGGGGTGGGGTGGGGGCCTGGCCCGGTGGGAGACAAAGCGGAACCGGGGGGGGGACCCACGGTTGGGTCGGGGGAAGGCGACGCTGGCACCCCCCCCCCCAACCCCCCCCCCCCATACCGGCCCCGTCCGGGGTGCTGAAACGTGGGGGGGGGGGACCCCGGTGTGGGGGGGACCCCCCGGTGTGTGTGGGGGGACCCCCAGGTGTGTGTGGAGGGATTCCAGGGCCTGAGCTAACGGGGAAAGGACCCGGGGGTCCAGGGGGACGGTGGGGAGGGACACCCGGGGTGGGGAACTGGGTGCCCAGGGTGGGTGGGGGGGGGCTCTGTGGTGAGGAGGGGACCCGAGCGTCCGGTACAGGCAGCGGGGTAAGTACAGGCAGCGACGTAAGTACAGGCAGCGCATGGCAGGTACCAGACAACAACACCGGGACGGAACGGCGCCGGATTCTCGGCATCTACCGGCTGGGTTTCCCCCCCCCGCCCACCAGACGGGGATGGGATGGATCCAGAGCCGCCCTGACGCTTCCCCTCGGCCCGTCTCGTGCCGCTTCACCTCCGCCGCGATCGCCGGCACGGTTCCTGAGGCTGACCTCTGCCGAGCTCGTTAACCGGGGTTAAACAAGCATCCGGCGACCTCGTAATCTCCACCGGGAGCTTCGCATCTCCCTCCTCCGCCGACCGGAGAGACATCGGAACCGGCGAGGGGCTGCGAAGGCGGCGGCGCCGTGGGGTTTCTCCCCCCGTGCCGGGGATTGGCGGCACCGGTGGGTTCGGTGGTGAGTTTTGGTGCAGTGCCGGGGAACGTTTCCTCTTCCTAAACAGCTCAATGGCGGGAGCAGGTCGGAGCCCAACCGGTGCCACTGCCGTACGGCATGAAGGCGAGAGCGGTGCTGCCGTCGCCCGGAGCAGCTTTCAGTTCATCCCGGCACGGCTCGACGCTGAATTTCTCTTCCCGGCACGTCATTTGGAGGAGCTGGTGGACAAACCGTCCCCATCGATGCCGTGAAATCTCCATCTGGTAGCGCCGACAACCCCATAGCCGAATTCTCCGAGGATCCCAGCCCTGCATCCCAACAAAACTCCTCGACAACGGGATTTGCCGGCTTGTAGCCGCGATCGTTGGAGCAGAAATGGAAGAACTCCCTGGGGGATGTGTCCTTTGCTCGTTCCAGCTCTGGAATAAGGAAAAAAAGCCACTTTTCTGCTAAACGAGCTCGTTAACACCGGGGAGGAATGTCACCGATCACTTGAGGTTTCCCTGCAGAAGGAAATCATCCCGGCTTGAGCCCTGGGAGCTCCCCGGATCCTCCCCGAATTCCTCCTGCACTGAAATCTGGAGCGTTCGCCGCCTTTCTGAATTTTCCTCGTGGGTGCGATGAATTTTCTGAGTTTTCTATGTTTTGTGCGTAAGCGGCACTGACGCGAGCGCGCCGAACCCTGCGCGGCCCGGGATGGAGCGAGGGGAAACCATCGTCGTTCTCCATTCTGCCATGCGAGGAAGAAGAAAACACGGGGAAGGGGAAAAAAAAACCCCAACCAACCCATGCAGCCGGAATCTGCTCCGGTGGGAGCGTGCTGGACCCTGCGAGCTCGGCCATGACCTGGCACGGAGGAGGAAAAGCCGGCACCGTCCTCCTGCGTTGCGGCTCTGCTCGGCCAGCAAGGAAAAAACTAAAAATACGTGTGTGGGGGGGAAAACCCGCTGGGCTGTGACCTGGCACCCGGAAAAACTGGTGCTGTCTTCCCGCTCTGCCACGGGAGGAAAAAAAAAACCCCAAACGCGTGGGGAAAACACACGTACACGTCTGGAACCTGCCCGACGTGAGCGCGCCGGACCCCGGTACTTGGCCACGAACCACCACAGAGGGGTGGAAAAAAACGGGCACCGTCCTCTTGCGCCGTGGCTCCGCTCTGCCGCAGGTTTCTCCCAGAGGGGGGGGGGGGGGGGGAGAAAAAAACCCCCAAAACAACAAACCCACGTGAGGGGAAAAAAACCCACGCGGCCGTAGCTTGCCTGAATCAAGCGCGCCGGACCCGGCACGCTCGGTCGCGATGGAAGGGGGGAAAAAAAACCCGTCGCCGTTTTCCTGCGCCCGTGGCTCTCCCAGCAAGGGGGGGAAAAAAAAAACCACAACAACCCCAAAAACCCCAAAACAACCCCACGGGGTGGAGGGGGGGGGGGGAAGGGAGGGGAAAAACCCCACGTTTCCCACTCAAGAGTGAGGGTAACCCCGTTGCAGAAACTCCCGCCTTGAGTCGTTTGGCCTGGGGAAAGGCCCCTTCCTCTCGACTTCCAGGGAAGGCAGCGATTGTCCCCACTTAACCGGTTTAGCATTTAAATTGTCCCAATTCTGCTCCGCCTTTGCATGGCTCTGGGGCGATGGGCTGGGGGAAGGGTTTCCGCAGTCCTGGCTCCCACCCTTGAAGCGAGCGGAGCTTGGGAAGGGAGTTTGGGAAACGAGCGGAGCTTAGGAAGGGAGCGGAGCTCGAGAAGAGAAGTTTTGAACTTTTACGGTGAGCGCTCGGGGTCTTTGTAGGGCGCCGGTGTGGAGCGAGGCGGGGGGGAGGGAAAAAAAAAAAAATCTGTTGTTTTTTTTTTTTTTTTCCACCTCTGGTGAGCTTGGAAACACCCATGCGGGTTTTTGGGGAGAATGGTGGGTTTTTAGGGAGCGCTGCCGGCACGGCAGATGGTTGCATTTGTGTTTTGGGAAGAATAGAAAGGAAAACTTGGAAAAATTGGGGGGTTTTGGTCAGCAAGGCGCGGGATGCGGCACTGATGTCCCCTCCGCTCTGCGCCAGCTCGTGTGCGGTTGGGTTTGGGGTTTTGGTGGGTCGAGGTGCTGGTGGGTGATGCCGAGCCTGACGCCGGGGTGCGGGTGAGAGATTTGGCGTCGTTCTTGGTGTGGGGGTTTCGGCACGGCCGTGGTGAGCAAAGGTTTGGACGGAGCCAGCGAGCGCGGTGCCGAAGGGATGCTGTGATTTATCGCAGGGGAAGGGAGCTGGTGGTCCCTGAGGGGTGCTGGATTCCATCCTGGACTTGGCTCAGATCAAACCCATACCCCCAAAACCCGCAGCTTTTAAAAAATAAACCCATTTTGTGGGTTTTTTCCACCCATTCTCGCCCAGATGGATCCCCCTGGCTCGGGAACGTGCCAGGGTCTCCGGCTGGGCTGTAGATGTGGCTGCAATTAAAAAGGCAAAAATCCACGATGACTTTCTCCTTCCCTGGAATCCCAGGTTCCCCTGCCTGTCCCCTGCCTGTCCCCTGCCTGTCCCCTGCCTGTCCCCTGCCTGTCCCCTGCCTGTCCCCTGCCTGTCCCCTGCCAGCTTTGCCAGCACATTGCCGCTGCGCACGCGGCGCCTCGTCGTGCCTTTTTATTTCCTTGCGGCGGGGCGACACATTTCGGGGCGACTCCTCGGTGTTTGATGGCACGCCGGGAAACCAGGAGAAACGCCGGCACTGTGCTGGCTGCCAAGCTCCCCTCCTGCCGGCGCTGCTCGGTGTGGAGGCTTCTCCGACGGTCCTTGCCGGCACGACGGATGAGCTGCCGTGGCACGATGGGAGATGCCGCACGTGTCTGACTGGATTTAAGCCCGACGGTGGTTTAAGATGATGCGACAATCCGCTGCTTTCCCCCCCCCCGGTAAACCGGTGCGGTGGCTTCATTCCAGTGGAGCATCCCTCTTCCCAGCCCAGCACCGAGCTGACACCGCAGCAAACCCTTAAACATCCTCAAATTTGGGGTTTTCTCCCCCAAAATCCTCTGTGGACCGATGGGAAGTGTCGAAGTCATGTCGCTCTTCGGGGTGAGAGCATCGGGTGCCATTTCGGGGCGATGCTTGAGGAATATCCGTACAAACCGAAGCCAGCCGGAGCAAACGATCCTCGCAGAAGAAAGATTCTGACACGTCGAGCAAACATATTTTTAATTTATTTAATTGACTTTCTATTTTCACTTCTTATTGGCAAACTAACCCACGTTGGCTCCGGGCATCGTTCCCCAGGGAAGCGACAGGCACCGGCTGCTTTGGGGCGGGAGAGATTTCGGGGTGGCATTTCGAAGTGGCCGCCGGGCGTTGGGGTTTGCACCATCGCTCTCCTCCCTCAGCCCCGGGGCGGGAAAATATCTTGCGCCAGCTCGAATAATTCCCTCTTCATTTGCATTCTTTACCTTGAAGGTATTTATAGTCTCTTCTCTGCCTTCTCCTTCCTCGACGGGGTAAATTTAGCTCTTTCGCTCTCCTCCTGTGCCTTTATCCTTGCAGGGAGCTGATAAGCCTGGCTTTTTAGCGCCTCTTTCCTCCTATTTTTCGCTTCTCCACCCGCCCGGGTCAGGATTTGACCCGGCATCTCTGCCCTGCAGAGATCAGGATCCTGAAAACTCTCCTTTATTTCTCCCAATTATTTTCTTTTTCACCTTTTATGCTGCGGTTGCAGCAGCGTCGAGTGGTGGAAAGTGTTTTAGGGTGATGGGTTTGGTTTTCGGGGGGATCCACACATGGGCGACCGGTACCTCATTGCCCCCCAAGGGTCCCAAACTCTTCGGGTGTCTCCCCAGTGTGAAGGTACCACTTTGTCCCATCCACTTGAATCCACAGCATCCCAAAAATTCCCCCCCGCCATGTCCCAGTTTTGGGGGCAACCACCTCAATTTTGGGGCAACCGGTGGCAAAGCAGAGCTCCCAGGGGTGCAAACCGGTGGCTTTTCCAGCACTGCATTGTGCGATTGAAATTTTTTTGGGGGGTAAATAATCAATTTGAGGGCGACTGCAGGTTTTTTTGGGGGTGTGCATGGCTGAGGAGGGAGCGAACGCTGTTCCCTCAGCAAATTGTGGCGTAGAGGAGGGGAAAAAAAAAAGCTCCGTATCGGGGGAAGAGGCGGCACCTTTTGGGGTGCATTGATTCCGGCAGGGACCCGGCACCGTGCCAGCTACTGGCAGCACCAGTTTTATCGAGGGGAGAGCAGTGGGACCCGATGTCTTGCCTGGCTCCGGGACACTGAGAGCTTTGGTGACCGCGGCGAGGCACTGGGACTGTTGGGTTTCCTGGCACGGGCAGAGCCACGACCATTTCTCCTCCACCTTGGCACAATCCAACCTCTTTTCTCATTTTCTCCTCTTTATCTCTTATTTCTTGTAGATTTTGCCGGCAGTCCCTGGCCGCCAACCCTCCCGAGTGCCGGCGCGGTGTTTTTTTCCGAGTGACACAGCACAATCGGCGAGGGATGGAGAAAGCTGTCCCTAATTTCTCAGAGCGCCAAGGAGATGGAGGCAGAACCCTGTTAATGACACCAGAGCCGAACAAAGAGACTTTTCCTGCCCTTGAGTGCCCCCAAGGCGAAGAACGAAGAGCCGCTTTCCTTCAAGATGCGAAGAAACCCCTGGAGAACCCGGCTTTATCTGGGACGTCGGTGGAAACGGAGACGGAGCTCGAGGAAGATGCTTTCTATGCTGCGGATGATCTGGCAACGATGAGCAGGGAGGGGAAAGGACCCTCTGGCACCGAGCTGTGCCCGTTGCAAGAGGACTCCGACTTCTTCTCGTCGCTCTCCCGTCAAGAGCCCGACGTCGCCCTGGAAGCGCACGACGTGGCCGGTAAGTCCCCGGTTGGCGCCGTTGGGGTGGCTTCTTGGGGAACGGGGACACGTCCCCGTGCATGCTTCGTACGTGGCTGGCGATGCTCGAGTTGATTTGGTCGGTTTGCCTGATGGTTGCGCCGTCGTGGTTTGCAGCAGACGTTTGCTGTCTTGGTGTTGGAGGTGTTCCTCAGCTCCCAGCATTTTGCGGTGAAACGGGAACCGCGGGACGGTGAGAAACGCTTGGATTTGATGGAAGGAGAAGTGAGGGTGCGAATGCCGGGCCAGCGTCTCCGTGTCGTTGTGCCGCCACCCAGTTTCAGCACTGCACATGGGCACAAAACCCTGTGGTGCATCAAGCCAGTGGCTTTTTGGAGACCCCTCATGCCTCCTGGCACAGCGTTGGCACCCCAAACTGAAGGTGTCCCCAAACGGGCACACCTCGCTTGTCCCCATGCAAGACGGTCATGCTCCACCGCGACCCGTGTGTTCTCGGTGTTGCCGGCCGCGCCAAGCGAAACTGCGCTGCTCGTGCCTGGCCTTGCCGAATTCCTCTCTTCTCAAAAGGGAAGCGCTCCTCCAGCTTGCAGGGCGAAGACATTGTCCTCTGCCCCACCGCTCGGTGCTGGGGAAGCCGTGCCACCGGTGCTGTGCAGGTGACGGGGGATGAGGAGCTCCAGCCAAGGACTGGTTGGCCCCTGGTGCCGGCACGGAGCTACACTGAGATATTTTGGGCGTTGTTAACCCCCGCTGTGTGTGCTGGGTGCTCTTCTAGGGGATGTTGTGGGTGGGGGATCTTGTCATCCCTGTGAGGTCCGTTCATGGCTCAGCTCTGGAGAAATTCTCCTCCAAGGGCTCTTGGATGAGCAAGGAGGTTTTCATTGGGTTTGAGTTGGAAGGGACTTTCAGAGATCATCCAGTCCAACCCTCTGCTGTGGGCAGGGACATCTTCCGCTAGATGCGATTGCTTCAAGCTCCATCCAACCTAATCTTGGACACTTTCAGTGATGGGGCATCCACAACTTCTCTGGACAACCTGGTCAGGTGTCTCACCACCTTCATCATAAAACATTTCTTCCTTAGGTCCAATCTAAATCTACTCTCTTCCAGTTTAAAACCGTTGCCCTTTGTCCTACAGGTCTTGGTAAAACATCTTTCCCCATCTTTCTTGTAAGCCCTTTTTATAGATGGAAGGGCCACAAGAAGGTCTCCCCAGAACCTTCATTTCTCCAGGCTGGACAACCCTAACTTGCTCAGCCTGTCTTCATAGGAGAGGTGCTCCAGCTCTTGGATCATCTTCATGGCCTCCTCTGGACCTGCTCCAACAGGTCCTTCTCCATGGGGCTGCTCTTAATCCCCCAGTTTGTGATACTGGGGATTGCCCCGACCCAGGTGCAGGACCTTGCCTTTGGCCTCGTTAAACTTCATGAGGTTCATGTTGGCCCACTTGTTGGCCCATCAAGAAGTCACATTGGCCTGTCAAGGTCCTTCTGGATCACATCCCTTCCCTCAAGGTATCAACTGGGTTTGGTGTCACCCACAAACTTGCTGAGGGTGCCCTCAATCCCACTATCCATGTTGTTGATGGAGATATTAAATAGTATTGATCCCAGTACAGACCCTTGAGGGGCTCCCGTCCTTCCCCGTGGCCATGTCCTTGCTGGGAAACAAGGTGGGTGGTGGCCACGGATCCCACCACTGGCTGGTGACTTGCTGTGTTACTTGTCCTCTGGCTTGAGGGTGGCTTCTTCCCCATCTGGAAGTGGTAACAGCAATGGAGTCGCCAGCTGTAATTCCTCCTCAACGCTGCTTCCCTGTAACGAGTTTTCCATCTCCGCAAACATCGGTTGACTTAAAACCTTATCTCCTGGTTCAGGTGACCTGCTTGGTGAGTCCTGCTCTTATTTAACCACCATGGGGTGGATGGGGAAGGACCCTGTTGCGTCTGGGAAGCTTTTCACCTCTTGGTTCCTTCACTGTGGTCAATGGGTGGAAAATTAGCTCCAGGGGATGGACGTGTGTGTTTAAAGATGACGTTTAAAGGGAGTCGGTGCCCAAAAAATAGCGAGGGCTGTGTTGGGAGATGGGGAATGTCCTGGGCTGGTTGTCCAGCCTGGCTCTGGATGGGTGGTGGGGCTCAGCTGGGGTCCTGTGATGCTTTGGGTGGACCGAGCTCCAGCCCTGCTCATGGACGGACTTAAGGGGATGCAACTGGAGGGATTGGGCGAGCCCCTGACGAGTTTCTCAGCTGGAAAAAACAAGGTGAAATGCCCCAAAACGGAGGCCAAGAGTTGCCTGTTAGAGAAGAGTCCCAGAAGACCCTCTGACCGAGTCGTGACGCTCAGGCTGGACCTCCTCGCTTGCCAAACTCCTCCTCAGATCAGAGTCTAGGTGCGGCCAGAGCCAAGCTTGACCTCCGGCTCTAAAGAAGAGTTCGGACCCTCAGTTCTGCCACTGAGTCACTTTATTTCAGGTCGAGCCAGGTATCTCCGAAGAGAGACACCCTCGGTTATTTTCCCCGCGCCTTTTATACCTTCACGTCTGCTACGCAAGGTGTTCACGTGCTTGTCGACGTGACACGCATGGATTTTTTCTGTTTAATAGCCGCTTTTCCTCTACGATGATTGGAGTCACGTCTTTTGAGTTTTATCTACTCAAGCAGTTTCACCATCCTCCCGTCTTATCCGTGCTTGGGTCTTGTCTGTCTTCGGTTGACTTGAGATGGAACGGTTTCTCTCTTTCTTTGAAGGTCTTTCCCTTGAATTATGGGTTTGGTCCAGTTTATCTCGTTGTGCAAGACTCCAGTACTTCTCCTTTTCCACCAAGCAAAGGTTCAACTAAAGTTCAGTTACAGTTTGTGGCCCAAGGCATCTGCTCTCCAGTCACTCATGCCAAGCAAAGCCACTCGAATTTCAATCCAACCTAATTTTAAACGATCGCCCAATTAATTCTAATATTCTATCAGTAAACTGTTTTAATCCCCAACACCGGCAGACCGGTCTAAGGGTCCGTGGGGTGGGAAAACCCTGCGTGAATGGTTGTGGTTCCATGAAACTCAAGGTTTTGGGGCTCTTTTTGATGCCTCCAACAGCCACATCATGGCCAAATTATCCTAGCATCTGCTGAGCACCGGCGACCGTGAGCCGGAGGTGGTTTGGCAGCTGCTGGTAGGTTTTCAGAGCCACGTTGCTGCCGAGAGGTCAGCAAGCGATCGCCGGGAGAGATGTTCCCCCCGATAAGGGTGGTTTTTTGGGGCGCCCTTGGCGTGGAGCATCACTCCATCATCTCTGCCGAGAGTGTCGAGTCGGTGCCGGATGGGCAGCGCGACCCACAAAGGACGGCGGATGCAAGAGAGGAGATGGAGGAATAAACCCCATGTCGCCGCTCGCCCCGGTGCCGACGATTGTGGCAAGCGAGCGGCGGCCGGCTCGTTAGCGGAGGAGCGAGCGCCGTGGCGGCTCGGGCAGCTGCTCCGTTCTGCCCGACTGAGCTTTGAGCCGGCGCGGGGAGGGGGAAGGAGCTGCTGCCGGGGATTTCCCACCCCTGGTTGTGGTACTCAAACCGTCACCCCATTTTCGGCTGGAGGCACCGTGAGTGATGGGGGCTGGGTGCCACATTCCACAGGGACCCTTCTGGTGGCTTTTCAGTGGCCTCATCTCCCCTCTTTGCTCTTTGGGAGGGTGTTTCGGGCTACTCACTGGGATTTTTTTGGGGTGCTGCGCCACACACGGGCTCTTTTAGAAGCGGTTTGGGTAATTCGTTGTTGCGGACAGCAGCAACGGGGCCGGGGATGCTCCAGTCTTTGCCCCCTTCATATTTTGGGGCTCGTCCCCGTCCTCCCCGGGGTGAAAGGGGGGTGCTGCTTCCCCACGGGACCCAGCGAGGCGGCTGTGCCCTGGGGTTCGAATATCTCCAGGCGGTGGTTCCCTCCTGTTTCCTGAATCACCTGCACCCTTATCAACCCATGGCCAGGGGGGATTTTCCTCCCTGTATCACCGCGGGGATCGGCAAGGCGGTTGGAGCTGCGGTCGGTGGTGGTGGTGGCCCGTCAACACATTTGAGCTTCTCCCCCCCCCCCCCCCCGCTCCATTCTTCCTCCCTTGCACCGCTCGCGGCATCGCGTTGGTTTGGGGCTGCCCAGGGAGGAGCTGGTCACCTTGGTTCCCCTGCCCCGGTCACCGCCGATGGAGCGGAAGGTCGGAGGTTTCACCGGAGGTGAGGGGTCCTGCTGACACGTGGGGGAGGGAGGGGGGTTTGGAGGGGGATTTGGTGGCCAAGGAGGTGGCTTGGGGTTGTGTTTTCGGCTGCACGTGTGGGAGGAGACGGCACCCGGCTCCTCCCTGCGCTTGGGGACGGTGCCACGAGGTTCCCGATGTGGGGACGTCCTGCTCTGGGGATGTTGTGACACTGTGGGGTGTCACAAGGACCCCAGTACAGGGACATCCCGCTCTGGGGATGCTGTGGCAGCGTGGGGTGTCACTACGGTCCCTGATTTGGGGACGTCCCGCTCTGGGGATGCTGTGGCAGTGTGGGGTGTCACTGTGGTCCCTGATTTGGGGACGTCCCGCTCTGGGGATGCTGTGGCAGTGTGGGGTGTCACTGTGGTCCCTGATTTGGGGACGTCCCGCTCTAGGGATGCGGTCACAGTCTGAGGTGTCACTACGGTCCCCACGGTGTCGTGCCGTGCCACGAGGTCCCCAACACGGGCTCGCCGTGCTCTGTGGATGGCAAAGCCCTACAGCACGTCAGTGCCACAGGCTCACGTCCCCACCAGTGCCCTCCGTCCAGGAGCTGCCGTGTTAATTAGCCGAATTAATCAAGGCAAAACATGCGTTGATTTAATACGAGAACAGTAGAAGAGAGGAAACAGCGTTTGCGGTCCAGGCGTGAGATTATCGACCCAAAATCTGCCGTTCCTGGCACTGGAGTTGCCAGATATGGTTTGATTTAACCAAATCTTCTCTTTTATGCCTTATAATGTGTTGAATTGCCAGTTTTATCCATTGTAAGTCCGAACCGATGCAGGCCATGTGCCAAACTGGGACAACTGGGGAAAATGCCCAGTTCAGGTACAAACAGCTCATGTGCTTTAGCTAAAAAGGAGCGTTTTCATCCCAAATAGCTTTAATGACCCGCTGCCCACCCGTGATGGGCACCCCAGGGTTTTCCTGCGCTGCAGGCGGTGAAACCTCACCGCAGCATCGTTTATTCCCAATTTAGAGGGTTTTTTTTATGGTTATTTTGATTGCGATTGCAGGGAAGCCGCTCTCGGTTTAGATCTGAGCCGTTTCTAACTCTGCAAGGGGGGCGTGGAAAGAAGCAGGGTGGTTTTTTAGGGTTTTTTTTTTTAGGATCCAGGCAACTAAATAAATCCACCGTGTCTTTTTTTGGGAGGTGATATGAAAGGACTGGCGGAGAACCAGAGCCCACGGGCTTGTTCGACACCGCACAGCACCCTCCACCGCCTTGTCCTCTTGGCAGGGGGTTTCTAGCAGAAGCAATTTCCCCCCAAAAAACCCTCCCAACTTTGGGGGGGGGGAATCACCCCTTTGAGCTCCCCAAAGGATGCTCAGGCTTTCTCAGCGTGGCTGCTTGGGAAGCCAGAGATCATGAAGTTTGTAGAGACTCTTTTTTTGTTTGTTTGATTTTTTTTTTTTTTTTCCTTCTGCCCCATTCGGGAAGAGAACGATGCCGCGGAAGGGAGGTAGCGGAGGCGTTCACGGCGCCGGGGTTTTAATTTATACAGGTCTGACAGCAAGGACAATACCCAAGATGGACTGCATGTGGCAGGGGCTGAGGCTCAGCCTTTGTCCCACCTCCATGTCCCTTTTGTTTCTCCACCTATCTTATTTTCCCCCCCCTTCTCCTTTCTTTTTAATCCCTTCTTCTGTGTCCCCTCTCCCCTTCCCCCTCCAGTCTTGACTTGCAAGAACCGCTGTCACGGGCCAAGAGCCTCTTTTGATTCATCCCTCCAAGCCCCATTAAGGAGCTCTTGAAGTTGAGATCGCTCCCAGGAAAGGCTGATCCCAACACTTGGAGATCCCCTCCCTTCTCCACCATCCATGTGCACAATCCGATTATTTTTTTTTTTATATATATATATATATTTTTTTTTTTTTTTCCTTGCTGGAATGAAACTCAAGAGCCCACTTGAGCCCAGAGTCACACACAAGAGCCTGGGGAAGGATGCTTGGAGCCGTGTTTGCCTCCGTTCCCATCTCTGTTGGGGAAATTGAGGGGCAGGATGCGGCGTTCCCGGGGCGGAGGTGGGCTCGGCACCCACTGCCCACGCAGGGAACGACCCCAGGGAAAGGTGCCGGCTTGTCCCAACAGCTCAGCACTCGCTGGTCCCATGGGGCTGTAGGTTGTAGGGATTTTTTTTTTTCCCCCCCACCCAAATATGCTCTTAAAAAGTAACTAAATGGCATAAATCAGCCACAGGGGTGTAATGGTTGCCGGTACTGCATGCGTTAGAAGTTGTCCCCATCCGTGTCTATGGCCTGGAGTGGTTTGGGGACAACTTGTCCTTGGGTTGGCAGTAATTTGGGTTTTAACTGCCCCTGGGGAATAGTGATGCTCACCCATTCCGTGGTGCTGAGAAGAGCCTGGTTTTGGGGTTCCGCTGCCTGGAGGGTGATATCTGGCTTAAATTATCATAAAAAGAGATAATCTCAAGCTGCAGAGCTCAACCTGTGACTCAGTTTCCCCTTGCAACCCCAGCAAAATCCCGCTGCCATGGAGGGAGGGATCCTGGCTGTGCGCTTGGCTGCCCTTGTAAAATGGGGAGAAATCCAGTGGGATTGGGGATTGTGGGAGCTCTGCGGCATCTGTTCTTGCACGCTTACGGAGTGCGTCATCATAGATGTCTTCAGTCCTGGCCTCTGAGATATTGTCACCTCTGTCATTGTTAAAGCAAAGCTCGTTAGATGCTGCAGGGGCTTTTCTAGGGGCCTCCTGCTAAACTGGAGCTAGTCTCCAGGCTGAGCATAAGGTGCCACGGGAATCTCATGGGACAAGTGAACCACTAGGATTGAAATTGCCTGAATTTGGGTCATTTTAGGGTTGGTGGCACTGGCGACAAATCGCTGTGCCTCCGATCCGCGTCACCACGTTATCTAGCTCCCCACCCACCCCAGAACTTCTCTGGGGGATGGCTTTCACCCCCAAAACGTGCCCATCCTCACTGTGGGGACACGGGAGGTGGTGGATAAAGGCTGAACGACTCTCCGAATCTGCTTCCTTCCTCCAAAAGTCCCGAGTATCCTTTTGGAGGGGATGGGAGCACGGAAGAGGGCAAAGGTGGTTTTTCTTTGCTCGGAAGAGCAAAGTCTGTGTGGCGCTTAAATAACCAAACCGCCGTGGAGCAGATGGAGATAAGGAGGAAGCGGCTGAAAAAGCACAAGTGGCAGCTTGGCTGTATGGTAGAAATCAATAAATCCTGGTGGCGGATGGATTTTGGGGTCCAGCGATGCCCGAGCTGGATCTGCAGCACGTGGCTGAGCGCTGGGCTCAGGCTCCAGCTCGTGCTGGATCGAGCCCTTCGGACGCTGGGCACTGGAAAATCTGGATTTAAGCTGTATGGTGCGGTTTTGTTCCTGGTTTGTGCAACAAGGAATCGGAGATGGACACGTACGAGGTAGTTTGTGAGTGCAAGATGTTGCAAAGGGCCGCGTGCGCTGCTAAAATTGGGTGGCAGGCATCAAATATTGCTGCAAATAGTAAATGTTTACTGGTTGCTTTGCATGGCCCCGAATTGGGGTGTTGGGTGTTGGATGGAGCCAGGAGATGGTCCCAAATTGGGGTGTTGGGTTTTGGGTGGCGCCGGGGCATGGCTGTGCTCCTCACCGTGACACGGACCTGCCCATCAGGGCTTGGCAAAGCTCCTCCAGGACTTGCATGCTGCAGAGCTGATCCAAACAGATCTGCCACTAAAAAAAAAAAAAATACCCAATAATTGCCATTTTTGAAGCATGCGTTGCTATAGCACAGCCGCGCTCCAGAGATCGCGCTGGCACCTTTGAGCGTGGTGATATATAAGACGATATTGCATTGCTTTGATCTGGATGACGTTGGGTGGATGCGCGTGGTCCGTTTGCAGTTTTGCGTTAAAATATTGAAAAGCGTCTGCACCCGGAGGGGCACCCGCCCAGAGCCACACTGGGAGCGGATGGAGAAAGGGAGATGGTTTTAGGACATGTGATTTGTAACACTGGGAACTGGCGATCGAGCACAAATTAACCCTGTAGGGGCGTGGGTTGGCTGGAGATGTGCTAAAGTGGTGGCATTTGGTGGCCGGAGTTCAACGCGGGGAAGGTAAAGGATCTTGCACGTGCCCGAGATGGAGAGCTTGTGTCCGGAAATTGCGCAAAATAACGGTTTAACATCGTTGCACCGCAGCTGAAGGAACGTCTCTTGCTTTGCTCTTGGTGGTGTCCTCCTGTGCCCAAGCAGGTCACCAGGGTCGGGCTTGTTTTGTGTCGGCTGCCAACAGCTTCGAACAAAGAGATGGAGAAGGGAAGCGGCGTTTGGGGCTTCCACGAGGGGAGTGTTGGTCTCTTAAACGGCGGTTTCTGAAGAGCCATTTTCTGCTGTCGCTGAACTGTTGGTTGAGTCTGTGTGTCCGTCTTGGTCTGAGCTGCCCCAGCCAGTGATTGTACAACCACGTGCCCAGGGAGACACCAAAAAACTCCAAGAAATTGTTCCTTAAATTCCTCTGATCGATGTTCACATAGTTTACAAGCCCAATCCTTAAACTCTCCTTTAATGAAGTCTTAAATTCTTGGTCATGGAGGATGTGTGTGAGGGTCTCGAGATGCTTCCTGATCCTTGTTGTTGCAAAGAGCATCTGGATGACCCTTCTTGGGGTTGGGACTTGCAGATGAGAGGCAGGAGCAAGGAGCTGGAGCAGTTGGTCTACAGGAGCCTGGGAAATAAAATTGGAGACCAAAGTACACTCAGCCCTTGCAATGCCAAGGTTTGTCCTAGATCTGGGCTTTGGTGGGGTGATGAGACCTTGTGGCGCTATCCTAGTTTTAATTGTGAAGCATCGGAATGAGTTTTAGGAATGTTTTGGGGGGAAAACATGTTCTTCCAAGTTGAGTCCCCATGTGAAGTGCTCCAGTGTAGGAAATCACGCTTTGGTTTGATCTTGGGTTGAGCAGAGAGCTCCAGGTGCATCTAAACCTTTTTCTGAAGTGGAGCAGCTCACGTGTAGCCAGACCTAAGGTGTGTTTGCCAACTGCCAGGCCATTTGTTTTTTTTTTTTTTATTGCCCGCCTTTGAACTCCATCCAGAAAAGATATGCAAGTCATGAGACCAGACACCCAACGGAGTGTGCAGCTCTTGCTAATCATGCCTTAACTCTTCGGGACGGTCTTCAGTTCCTACATCCAGTGGCCTTTTACGAGGTTTCTTGCATGGGCGAGGGGCTTCCCCTGAAGTCATGGCTGTTTTCCAATGTTGTCTCCTTCCTTGCTGGTGTTGGGCTGAGTTTAAGCTGTTGGCTTTCAACGTCTCTTAACCGGGAGGTTGAGCTCACAGTCCCAGTAACCTTCCTCACTAATTACCGCTTCGTCAGCCTCTTAGCATGTGAACGGTGCCAGGAAAGATGTCATGTTGTTGCCTAGCAAATAAATAATTGAATACTTGAGTCCAAGACAACAGGCAGGGCTTAGCTGGAACTGGGACGTGGAGTACAGTTGGAAACCCTAAAGTTGCATGGAAAAAAACCCCACGCTACGTCTCCTCTAACGCAGGGGTAACAAAACTCTCGGCTGTGAATCTCTTCCCAAAGACTTTGGGGGTTGGTAGTTTTCCACCCGTGTCTTGGTAAGCACCAAAATAAGGATTTGATGGCAGCACAAGGGTTGGGTTGAGCGGTTGCTCACAAGCATGGTGACATTCTTATGGGGTGGGAAGGTGGATCATGATGTGGTCCTCAAACGTGCCATCAACAGAACAGGGTGAGTGGCGTTCAAGGTGTTTTCTTGCCATGCGTGGTGTTTGGTAATCCAAAACTGTGGCTCTGAATGGGCAAGGTCTGCAGCGAGGAGGGGTGGTCTTTGCTCCTGTCCTGTTGCCTGGTGGTCCTCCTTGGCAAGCTGGGAGAAGGTTTCACACTTGTCTTCGGTAGCGGTTGTCCAAGTTGCAGAGCACCTGCCGTGCCCGTCTTTCGGTGTCTATAAATAACTTCCCAAATCCAGCACCCCCCGAGCATTCTCTCTCCCCTGTGCCGTCACTCTTGCTAACCGGGCCACGGTTTAAAAATAAGCCGGGGGCAACACTGGGAACGGCCGTGGATTCTCCTGCTGCCTTGCAAAGTAGGACATGGCCCAATCCTTCTTCTCCACTGAGCATTTGTGGGGAGGAAAGCTTCTGTAGCGGTGCAAGCTTGTTTTTTTGGGCATGCAAAGCCAAGTTCTTGGTTGGGGCAAGTGGGATGTAAATGTTTTGTGGCTGCAGTGTTGGGTGTTTTGGGGTGGCTTCCTTCTGTCCTGCAGCCCAGGCTGCTCTCCTGCTCCATCCAGGCTGCCAGATACCTGGAAAACCTCAGCAAGTGGCCTAAATCTAATTTATTTTTCTCAATATCAGGGGGATAAAAGCTATTCAGGAGCATGTAAGGGATAAATGAATGTGGCAATGACCCCTTTTGCAAGAGCACACTGCTGCTGGGTCAAGCTGGGGATGGAGATACTGTAACCTTCTCCCAACCCCAGCAGAAATGAGCTAATGCTTCGGCATGAGGCCACGTTAATCCTTCTCTGGAGTTTGCTGCTGCTGAGAAAATGAAACTTGTGTTCGCACTGTGTCTGGCCGGTACTGTGGTGGATAACAAAAAAAATAGGGATTTTTTTTTAAAGTGTGTTAACAGCAAAAGGAGGACTAAAGAAAACATTGGTCTGTTACTTGATGATGTTGGTCACTTTATAAATAGGGATGAAGATAAAGCAGAGACATTTCATGCCGCCTTCACCCCTGTCTTTAACACCAGTGATGGGCCATGGGACCCTGTGGAGCCCATGGTTGGAGGACCACAACTGGGTTGAGGACCACTCCCAGTTGACTTTGAACTTTTATGAGATTTGCTGCAGCAACTGCATGCACCTAAGTCTGTCTGGCCGGATGGGATTCATCCCAGGGTACTGGGAGAGTTGGACAATGTTATTTTGAGACCTTTCTGTTATTTGTCATGGGTCTTGGGACTCTGGAGAGGTCCCAGTCTACTGGAAGCTAGCAAATGTTATTCCAGTTTCCAAGAAGGGCAAGAAAGATGACGCTGGTAATTATAGGTCTGTCGGTCTTGCTTTGGTGCCTGGTAAAATTATGGAGAGGGTTATTCTGGGAGTTATTGTCAAACACTTGAAAGATGATGCAGTCATCAGTCAAAGCCAGAGTGGGTTCATGAAGGTCATGTCTTCCTAACTGAATATCCTTTTGTGACAGGGTTACCTGCCTCATGGACAAAGGGAAGGCAGTGGATGTGGTTTTTGGGGATTTTAGCAAACTTTTGATACTGTTTGAGTATCCTTCTGGACAAAATGTCCAGCATACAGCTAGACATGGACACAACACATTGCGTGAACAGTTGGCTGAAGGGTCAGGCTCAAAGTGTTATAGTCAACAGGGCAACATCTGGCTGGTGGCCAGTCACTAGTGGTGTTCTCAAGGGGTTTTTCCTCTCTTAAATGTTTCTATCGATGACCTGGATGTGGGAGCTGAGTGCACGCTCAGTAAGTTTGCTGATGATACTAAATCAGGAGAAGCTTTCGATTCCCTCGAGGTTAGAAGGCTCTTGATAGATCAGAGCACTGTGCAGTCACCGGCTGTATGACATTGAACAAGGACAAATGCCAGATTCTGCACCTGGGATGGCTTCATTTGGGATGTACATATAGATTTGAGGCCAAGAGGCTGGAGTGCCGCCCTGCAGAGAGGAATCTGGGGGCTTTGGTTGATGGGAAGCTCAACGGGAGTCAATCATGTGCCCTCATGGCAGCTGCATCCTGGGGTGCATTAGGCACAGCGTGGTGAACTGGTCGAAAGACGTGGTTGTCCCATGTATTGGTGTGGCCTCACCTTGAGTCCTGTGGGCACTTTGGGGCTCCACAATCTAAGGAGGACATAAAAATGTTAGAACGTGGACAAAGGAGGGCAACAGAGATGGTGAAAGGAGTAGAGGGCTTGTGAGGAGCAGCTGAGGATACCTGGGTTGGTCAGCCTGGACAAGAGGAGACTGAGGAGTGACCTCATTGCTGTCTACAACCTCCTTGTGATGGCGGGAAGACATGGAGGTGCTGATCTCTTCTCTCGGGTGTCTGGTAGTAGGATGCGAGGGATCAGCTTAAAGCAGCATCAAGGGAAGTTCAGACTGGCCATCAAGGAGGACTCCTTCATGGAGAGGGTGGTCAAGCGCTGGAACAAGCTCCCCAGGGATGAGGTCATGGCCCCAAGCCTGTTGGTGTTCCAGAAGAGTTTGGAGAACGCTCTTGGATATAGGGTTTAACTTTTTGGTTGCCCTGTCTGGAATCAGGAGTTGGGCTTGATAATCCTGGTGGGTCTCTTCCAACCCAGGAGATTCTATGTCCTTGTGTCATTGGGACGCACTGGTTTCAACCCAGCTGGTGTTTTGTGGTTTTGGGGGAACTTAGTTGGTTTTAAGACATGAAGTTCTTGCTGCGGAAGCATCGTGTCCTTGTTGTAGGAGAACTGGTAGCACTTATTCCACTTGGGTTTGTCTCTAGGGTGCAACATGGAGCTGAGCATGAGCCTTCCTCCCCGGTGGCACCACGTCTGCTTTGTCCTCCTTGTAACCGTGTTATCTGGTGTGTTACTATAGTTTTGGGCTGTACACAAGGTCAAAATCCTTCCTTTTCTTGCTGTTTCCCAAAAATGCATGTATCTGTGGGAAGAGACTTCTGGGGCTTGGCCATCAAAGACTCCAAGATGTAGAAAAAACGATTAGTTTAAGGACAGAGGAACCGGGGAAAGTGTTTCTCCCCAGTTTCTACTGGATAGTCCCTGCAGAGATGTCCAAGCACAGCCTTAACTCTAAGCCCTGGGTAAGGGCTGCAAATATTCTCCATTTATCTGTATTTTCCAGCCAGTGTTGCTGGTGGCCACTCCCTTCTTGCTCATCCTGGGGCCAGAGTCCTGCTTTTCCACCCTGGGCTGTTCAGGGTGCCCCCCCAGCCCTCCTCTATGTAGGATGGTTGAGTGGAGGAAGGATCTCAGCAGCTTTTTGGGTTCCATCTCATCATCTTTATTGTTGGAACCCGACATGTTCCTGCCAGCCCCGACGTGTGTGGGGGGGGTGAGATGCTGCCAGGCGAAGGCGTCCAGCGATTCTCCATCATGGCAATAACACCAGCGCTTGGCACGGACGCCGTGCCAAGGTGGCCCCGAGAGCCCGTGCTCGCGCCAAGGACCGAATCCAACCTCTCAGCTCTGTTCGGGGAAGCGTTTGTGTTCGGCAAGGCTTGCCCATCAACGTCGCGCGCTCTCCGGAGCGCTCCGGCACGTATGCCAGCGTGATTAATAAGCGTTCCCAGGTCTTTGCGGCGGACGGTGGGTTTCTGTAATTGGAAAGGACAGCTCGTTACAGGCTGACAGCAACGAACAGTGAGAGAAAGATCCCTCAGGAGTCTCCTCCATGACCTTATAGCATCCAAAACAGCCTTTGGGGATCTTCTTGCCTGCTAATATTACAGGTACAAAAGAGCTGAGCCTTGTGTCTTCCCAGGGCTGCCCCGTCGTTGCTTTTTAGGTAATTAAAACCTCATTTTAACGAAGGTGAAGCCAAAACCTGCCGCCAAACAGAAGAAAAAGTCGATGGGGGTGAACGACGCAGAGTTGGAGGGACCCGGAGCGAAAAGGGGACGGCAATGTGAATCGCCTGCATTCATCGCCGGTAAAAACACTACCACTTTTATGGGAGCAGCTGAGATCTGCTGGAAACTTAATAGAGATGGATCCAAACAAGATGAGCTTGCAACAGAGTCTGGATGCTTTTCAAGCAGCTTGGATAGAAACTGTTCTTTCATTAGATGCTGGATGTGTCCTCTGCTGACGAGGAAAGTTTTCTGCCGCCCCGTCACATAAATCTTGCTTAAAGCTGGATGGAGCAGAGCAGGATCTAGAGGATGAATTTGCTCCGAGGCCTGCTAACTCTTTAAGGGAAATAAAAAACCCGAAAGGTTTTCAAGGATCGGCTTGGAATCGCCTCTTAAAAGGCTCAATTTGGGCTCTTAGCTACTGGTGAAAGACTTGAATGGAGGGCTGACACCCTCGGGCAGTGCTCTTTCTCACTTGCCTTTTGTTTTTAAAAGGCTTGGTAATGGGGGAAATGCAGAATTGGAAACACCTCGGGTAGAAAATACCCTGTTAAACAGGTATTTGCGCCCTGATTTGCAGAGGGCGGCTTCCACCGCATGGCACGGCAGCTGTAAAACCCGGTGCAGATGCTGGATGCAGGACCCACCACCGGCAGCATCCGTTGGAGGGGGACCAGCGGTCAACGATGCTCACGGCAATCCCCCATCCTGCCAGATTTGAGGGTACGGCCGGGGAGCCCCAAGGTAAAGGAATGGCCGGGTTTTACGGAGCATCTGCACCCGCTCCGTCGGCTTCTTCAAAATACTTTGGGAGACGGCTTGGTGCCGGGCCAGCGCGCTCGGGGCTGTGCGAGGGATGGTTAAGGAGTTAAGGAGAGCTTGTGAAGAAGAAGTCTTTTTGGGGGGGGGGGGGGGGTGTTCAGAAGTCTTTTGGGGGGGGGGGGTGGTTCAGAAGTCTTTTTAGAGGATGGATGTAGAGCAAATGCCTTCCCTGCCTGAAGCAGGCAGCAGGCACGAGAGAGCAATTAGCACTTAGGAGCTGGCACCTATTCAAACCTCAGCGTTGTTTTCTGAAGCACATGAAGGTTTTGCCAGAGGTTCTACTAGGCTCAAAGCAGGAGGTTTTGGGTTCGAGATTGCCAAACAGGGTCGGTGCTGTGCTGAGAGGTGCCATGGGCTGAGCATCTTTGGTGCAAGAGATGCTGAGAGGCGGCAGTGTGGTCCAAGCACGGGGGGGGGGGGGGGAGGAAGGAGCAGCATTGTCTTCCCCAGGTTTGGGGCACTGAGTGTCTGCCCTTGCCCCACGGTCTCATCCTGGTTCTGCGGGAGCCTCGGAAATAGCACCAGAACCCAAAATCATACAAATGTTCGGAGTTATTTTGGGAAGTCTGGATCACTCTGGAGCCTGGGAGCAAGCCCTTGAGCCTGGAAGAAAGCCCTCAGCCCTCGCCATCGGGATTGTACCACCAGGTTTTGCCTTCCTCTTGGAGGAAACGCAGCCCAAAACTTTCCCTTTGCATGGATGTGGGCTCTGCATCCCCCCCCCCACCCCCACGCTGGGGCTGGGAACCAGGGCACAGCTCCGGTGCATCCCCCCAGGCACTGCAAATACCCTGAGAGCTGAGAAAACCCAAGTATAACTCATGTCCTCCGGTCGAGGAGAACGGGGAGGCTGGAAATAAGAGCAAAGCTCCTCGCTGGGAAAGTGTCGGGTTCCCGCTTGGCCGTGCCAAGCTAAACAAGCCACGCTGTTCGTCTGCTCGCAGCAGTTTCCCCATGGTAGCCTTTCCTCGCACCTGTTTCAGTTTCGGTTAATCTCACTCGTACACCGGCGATGAAACCCCGCGCGTTGTCTCGGCACGGACTTCTTGACCCATTGTGAGCGGAGTTTTGGGGAGAAACAGGGGGGTTTTTCCGCCTCATTAGATTTGCCAGAGGTTTTCCAGCGGGGAGCGGATGCCTGTGGAGCGAGTTCAAGCTGCTGACAACAGGCTGGCTTTTCTCCGCTGCCTTTCGAAGTCGTTCGTGAACTGCAGGTTGCAAACCACAGCTAGATTTTTTTTCTTCTTCTATTTTTTGGTGGGGTTTTTTTTCCCCCAACCACACCGTTGGTGACTCACAGCTCCCATGTGATCGCTGAGTGCAGCAGGTCATTCATCATCCAGCTAACGAGCTTCCCATCCCGATGCGGTTGATCATCCCTGTGTCTCTTCCGATTCCTGGGGTTACTCCTGGCTTTTTCGGCACAATATCCCCATCCTTTTCCCTCAGGGTGCTGCTGCCTGGCTCTCTTCTGCATTGGGGACCTTTCTAACGCACCCTTTGGGGTCAGGAGCAGGTATGGGATATCACCGGTGGCTGCTTGGGTTCTCCAGGAGACTCTTTAGTGCAACCCTTCAGTGCTTCTTTCTTGGTTGAGTCTTTGCCCCCATAGATGTTTCTTCCAGCGGCCTTCATGATCTTCTGTAGATCTTCCTCTGCATTCATGGGTCCTGCTGGGTTTTATGCTGCTGTGATGCTTCTCCCTCTCTGCCTTGAGTAGGTTGGTCCCACTTGGTCTCCAAAGCCCTCACAAGATCTCACTGGTGGGTTGTGGTGGCCAAAACCACGGTGGAGACTCCCCTTCCCGAGGTCCCTGGGCTGCTGCGGGGACATCTCCCAGCTCCGTCAGTCATGGAAGGGTGCGGCCCTTCCTCTGGGCAGACAGCTCGTCCTCTCCTGGCTCTGCTCTTTGGCTCGCAGACCTGCAGGTTGGCCTCTTTCTTGGAAAAGAAACTGCATGTTGCTGCACAGCTGTTTCTGAGAAGATGACAGTGCCCAAATGGTTGAGGTTTGGGAGATTAAAATTTAACGTTGTCTTCTGGCCACCCCGGGTGGCCCTGGCAAGTCCTATAAGGGCTGGAGGGACCGTGCTGTCCTGGGAGAGCTGAAGGGAAGCATTCAAAGTTGCAGTGTGGCTCCCATCCAGACACTTAACATCTCCTTTCCACCCTGGTGGGACTTCTCCACCCTTGGTGACTAGAGAGATGAGGAACTTAATCCCTGGCTTCATTGTGTTCCTCCTCGATGGGAGCTCAACAGAAAGACGGGGTCCCCAGTGGAGCGGCTTTGATAGGCGAGCGAGTCACCCTGTGCTGCTCTTCTCTCCAATGGAGATGTGCCAGTCCTTGTGGTGGGACGGGAGCCTGAAGCTTCTGGCTCTCCTGCATGTCCAAGTTGAGGTCCTGCTGCTCCAGCTTGGGTGTACCGTGGAGCTTGTCAGCCCCACAGCAGGACAGTGTCTCCAGTTAAGCCTCGGTAGAGTTCTTCATCCAGATGTTTATGTGAAGTCTGTGAAACCGTGGCAAGCTCTCACTGACCATAAACATCCCGGGGAGCAGAGCCAACATGTCGAGATGTGTCATGCTTCCTACGGCTCCGTCTTCCAGAAGCGCGCAAGGCTTCCTGAGCTCTGCTGACTCGGGCAGCTTGAACACGAGCCCATGCACATGAGCCAACAGGCACTGGCTTAGTTTAGTTCTGTTTTATTATATTTTTTTTTTTTTTTTGCTCCAGCATAAGCAGTTTACTGAAACCCAGCTGTCCTCATGGGACCCTTGCCCCCTCAGTGTGAAAACTTGGGTGCTGTCTTGAGCATCGACAGCGGCGGTGAATGGGTGATTCTTTATTTCTGAACCAGACATGAGGATCTCTTGGGTGATTCTTTATTTCCCCTGAGCCAAAACACGAGGATCGTGATGTCACACGTGGGGAGCGGTGTGTTTCAGCAGGAGGGTTGTTGCTCTTATTGGTGATCGGCGCTCAGAGAGAAGTGCTTGACTTGAACGCAAGTGGCCGGTTGGTGCCAAACCGGTGCCAAATCTCGGAGCTTTGCATCGCAGGAGTGACAAACGCAGCTGCTGAGCACACAGCGAAGATGCTGCATCCCATAAAACATCTGCTTGGCACCTGGGGATGGCACACAAAACAACTTGGGGTTCTCTCGATAACGCAGAGGTCCCATCCAGAGAGGTTCAAGTGGGTTTTTGTACGGATGCAACACGCACCGATCTGTCCGGACCGGCAAGAACGAACTCTGGAGCTGCTGGAGGGAGCGTGCCTGGGCACAGCCGAGCCGAGAGACAGCCAGGGTGCTGGGTCCACATTTCGAGGGGAAGAGTTAAGCTTGGGCGTGACAGCGACGGCAGGGTAATCCTGTATGGCAAGAGCCGAGCGAAGGAGGACCAGGGATGGTGGCACCGGGAAACCCTCGGTAGAAAATGGGTGCTGGTGGGGTTGGAGCCATTCGGCATTTTTTTCTAGGTCCGTGGTGCTTCGCTTGGCCTCGCTGCCCAAGTGGGATGCTGGAAAGGAGCTGGGCGGGGAGGGGGTGGTCTTGCATGCCTTGTTCCAAGCAGCCAGGTCGCTGGGACGAGCCAGAGCTCGCTGGGGTGCTGAGTCAGCGCATCCAGCGCCCTCCCCTTGCAGTCGTGCCGTTCCCCACCTCCGTCTGCTGCAGAGACCACTTCCTGAGCAGGCGTTGCCTTTCTAACTGCTCAAGGGAGAACCGGTTGCGATAGCGGGGACAGGATAACCCCGGACTGCTGCTGGTGGCAGAGGCAAGAGGGACTCGCTCGTCCCCAAGCACGTGGTAGGACGTGGGGCCGTGGTCTTGCGTGGGGTTTTGGGGTCTGTGATGTCCAGGCAGGGTGAAACAAATCCTATTTTTCATCTCTTTTATCTTGGTGAGCTCTGTGGCTCACTGTTGTCTTAAAATTTTCTAGCAAAGCTGATATTGGGGTGTTGCTGGTCTTGGTAGTGCCTGAAGGTCCTCATCTTCTGCTCTGGAGTTCCCGGTGGTGTGGTTTCTTTTGCCAAGAGCTCTTCAGAGTTGGTGGGACAGGGATGTTGTGTGTGTCCTCCAGGTTGTCCTGGTGTCTCCCCACAGCCTTGGGTTTCATTTGGGGCAGCGAGGAAGGCTGGTCCCTGACCCATCTGCCATCCAGTGGGGTGATCGCTTAAGGGATGGAAATGGGATTTGATTATTTTATTTTGCTCCCCAAATCGGGCATGGGCCAAGGACTTGCCGAAATGAAAGGCAGGAGGTTTTGGCTCCTTCTGCACCAAAATTGCTTTATTTTCTGCCTGAGCAAGGTTTTGGGAGGTCTCTGAGCCCCCACTGAAGGCTGCTATGCCGTGAAGTTCAGTTGTTGGGGGATGGTTTGATTGTTTCTGTCTGGATGAGTACTGGGAACAGGCAGAGAGCAGCAAGGGTGATGCCTTTATGAAGCTGGAAAAAGAAGATTTGGGGTGCTTCTTGTTTAGCCTCAACATCTTTTCAGGTCGAAGGGGGATTTGGGTTGGAGGGCTGATGCCAAAGCAAGAGCAGGTTGTCCAGCTCGGAAGATCTCTTAAGGGTGGAGGTGCCACGGTGTCTCTGGGGGGCCATCCTCCGTCCCCAGGCACAAAGTGGAACCTGAGGAGGCGACTGAAGGACAGGAATTGTGCTGATCCCTGGCTTCCCAAATGCTTTGCACCCCGTATGAGTCACCGCGTTGATAAGTGTCAAGTCGTGGAGGAGAAGAGCTCTGACCTGCTCCTCTGGCGGCTGGCTCTGTCCCTCCCTGGAGATATCTGCAGTCCTTGTTTGTGAACCTGATCCCATCTTTCCCGGTGATTCTCTACGTTAAACCCACTGAAACAGCTCAGAAAAAGAGCTGAGCCGGTGCAAAGGATGACCGGGATGCGTGGTGCCGGCAGGACGGATGGGACCACAGCTGCCAGCACTTGGCGCGCCGTTCGCTGTGGTTTTGGAGCTGGTGTAAATCTGTGCTGCCTGTACCCTGCCTACACAGTCCTGCCTCCTCTTTTGGGTTATCTCCAGCATTGCTAAGTGCTTGAGGAGCCAGAGGGACTGCATATGGATGGCTCCACTCCTGCCAGGATTACCGCAGCTCAGCGTGGCATCGGCAGGTCGATGGGTGAATAATTTGACAGGCAGTAGCCCCGGTGCAATTAAAAACGTGGGATCCTTTGGCTGGGGAGCACCAAGTTACATCCCTTCGGGATGCTCTTAGCCCTATGTTGGGTTTATCACCCCGTTACGGGGCTGGACATCATTCTTTCATCAGCAGAGTCTGCTTCACCCCCTCACAGCAATGATACAGAGTCCTCCAAGCTCCCGAGCCCAGCCGTTGCCCCTGCCTGTGCAAAGTCCAGCAGCAGAAATATCAGCACCTGGATGCTGGTTGCACAATCCTGGGCATTTCCAGCCCTTAAATACACGGACTTCCAGCACCCTGCACCTACAGAGTGGTGAATGGACCCACGTCGCTCCTAGGTAGCCCAAGCAGAAGCGAACATGGAGCTGTCAGCGTTGCGTGAACACAACGACACCATCCCCAGCTCTGTCAGCAGCCGGCTAAGCCCGAGTCAGATGAGACGCAATGTGCTGCCAGCACGCTGTGCTTTGAAGAGCTCCTGTCCTCAAGGTCACCTGCCCACAGGCTTAGGAGCGTCCTTAAATACTGCCCTGAACCGCCACGCAGCACAAAGGAGAAACAAATGTGTCTTGTTTCCATCTGCAAATGGCTGAGAGCTTTCATCAGCGCGGGACCTGGGAAACTGACCCCATGCATGCCCATTTTCAGGAGGAAATGTGAAGTTTGTGTCTCCAGCCAAACCCTCCCGCAGCAAAGCCTGTCCTCACACCAGCTCATCTGTATTCAGGAGCACGAGCAAAATCTCCAGCTTGCTTCTGGCAAGCCACAGCAAAGGGATGGAGAACACGATCGTCTCGTCTGGCTCCGGCGAGATCATTTGGACACTCGTATGAGACCATGGGTGAAATGATTTCTCCTGGAAAGTGGCTATTGCAAGCATGGAGCGATGCGGGGCTCTAGGTGCGGAGGAGTAGTGTCTTCCCCAAGGATTTGGGGCAGGAATACCATCGAAGAGCTTGAATCTGGCATGGGTGGCCACCCAAATAGCTCCAGGCTGAGCCTGACATGCACATAGCACCTAGGTTGCTCATCCAGGTGCTTTCGGTGGACAGGGGGATGCCGAGGTGCAGGCGGTCATCTTCTCTTGTGCAAGGGAAAAGCTCTGCCATGGATTATTTCGTGGTGCTCATGCAAAGCCCTACCTTCACGTGGGAGCTGTTGGTCCTGTTTAGGGTGGGTTGGAGAGGGAAGAGCTGCCAGCTGCACCTTCTTTTGCAGGATCTCTGTGTTTTGCTTCTCCTGCTGCGCGCTCTCAGCCCGGAGCCACGTGCCCGTAGCCGGGGATGCCAGGCTTGCCGAGCAAAAGCACCAACAGCACCTTTGCCCACCGAGCGCCACTGTTTGCCCTGCAAACACAAGCCTAGCTTGGATTTGACCTGCTGTGGCTCAGCCAGCACGGATGTGGCCTTGGAGAGATCTTCTTACATGGCTGCTTTGGGCTGGAAGAGACGAGTTTGGGGCTGTAGGATGGATTTGGAGATGGGCTGGGATGTGGGCAACAAAGCTCCTGCTTCCTTGCATTTCCAGCGAACTTTTGGGTAGGTAAATATCTCCTATGGTGTTGGGGGCTGGAAAACCCACCCCAACTCTTGGCCATCCTATAGCCCTGGGCGACCGAACTTTTCCAGCGTGGGATTCCTCGTTGCACTGGTAACAAACCCAAATCTGCGCCATCCGATGCGGTAGAAATCCCCGTGGCTGGGTTGGGTGGTAGCACGTCAGTGAACACCCAGCTGCTCGGCTCCGGCACCACCGTGGTGTGGGAACATGGTGTTTCCCCACTGCTATCGAGCAGTATTCCTGCTGCGTGGGTCCGTCTGCTGTTTTTTTCAGCACTGACGGTTGACCGTGAAAGGCCACGTGTTGAGCCAAATTTGGGTTTTTTCCAGGTTATTTACAATATCAGCTGCTGGTGCCAATGAGCAATTGTTCTGGTACCTTTTGCTCTCAAGTTAAATACCCAAGATTAAAGTGTGAGACCTAAGTAGGAGCTAGTCTTTAATTCCAGAGCTAAATCGTGGCTTGCGACATCTTGCGTTACTCGGAAGATGATGCAATAACTCACCCCTTGCCTAATAGCATTGCTTAAATGGCAAGGTCCCTCAGCCTGGCTGTAGAGGAGTAAAATATCTCTTTCGGCCTCCTTTATACAGTTCATTTAGGCTGGGGGAAAAAAAAAACCAACAACGAAGCTTGGGAGAGCATGTGTAGGCTCAGTGAAGACTTTTTGGAGGTGATCATCTAGTTTTAAGGGCTTTTGGAAGTGCTCAGATTGCTCAGAAAAATGGTATTGCAAATTCCTCTCCAGTTTGCATAACTTATGATTTTTGAAGTGTCCAATTCTGGTCCAAACCAAGGCATCACCCTCTGGTGGAACCTGGGTTTTTCCTCCCTTGGCTGGAGACCAGTTCACCCAATCCTCAGACCGATGTCCTTTGGAAGTGCCGGTCCTTCTGCAGTGGGAACCCAGCTGATCTGGGAGCTCCTGGAGAGCTTGAGTTGGAGCCAAGTCTCCCTCCTCATCCTTTATCGCTGAGATACGGGATGCAGAAAGCACGTGGAGGTCAGGTAGGTGTCCTTCCTCCCATCTCGGAGAATTGTATGGAAGGGAAACCTTCTGTTGTATTCAGGGGATGGAGCCTTATGCAGTTTGAAGTTTGGGAAATAATAGCATTTTAGAGTTTTCTTTAGATCTTCATTTGTTTATGCTTTTTTAAACTGTCACTAGACACCTCTTGGGAGCTGGGTAGAAAACTTTTGGGAGAGTATAGTTTCTTGGCTGAGCTCTTCAGGAGAGAGATCCTCTCCCTGTTTCAAGGTGGTCTAGGGTCTTGATGGCAAGCACCATCCAAAAGACCTCTTTGCTTTAGACTCTTGATCTTCTTTGGGCTTTTAATCCTAAAATCACAGAATAATTGAGGTTGGAAGGACCCTCCAGAAATCTTCATCCCATCCCTGTGCTCAAAGCACAGCCAACTTCAAAGTTAGGTTGCTCAAGCTGCATCCAGTTGAGTTTTGAGCAACTCTGAGGATGGAGGTCCTCCACACCTCTGGCCTGTCCCAGATCTGTCCCAGTCCCACAGGGAAGAGGTTCCCATGTTGGGATTTCCTTGTCCTCTCATCGTACGTGTCCAGGTGGAGTTAGTCTTCATCTTCTTTACACCCTCCAATTAGTGGCTGCAGGCAGTACCACCTTCACGCTCTCATCTTGAAGCAGAACGAGCCCAACTCCCCCGGCCTGTCTTTATTCATCACGTCCTCTGGTCTACGATGATCAGAGACCTTTGTTGGGCTCGCTTCGTTGGGTGTCAGATCTATCAACATCTCTGTGACCTCCTGACGCAGCAGGGTGACCTTGCTAAATATCACAGCTACCATTTGGGGTGTCAAGTCTTAAAATGCGTGTTGAGTAGCTCCGGTCCAAAATAAACCTGACCCTTTGTGTAGCATCTGCTGTACAAAGAGCGGTGACGTGGAAAAGCACCTCAGGGTGCATCCTGGTGTTTTCTGGGGTGGTGTTGAAGGTTTAGGCAAAATTTTTTCCACCTTGATATGCTATCGAGCCTCTCGAGCATGCCGTTAACCTCTGCTTATCAACCCTGACTGTGACGGCCTCGACGAGCCGGAGCTCTTTCTGCTGTTCTGGAGATGTTGATATTTCTCAATCCACGACCTTTGAAATGTGTTATGTAAGCAACTATCGCCAAATTTGACTAGAGTTGGGTCCGTCGCGTCTAGGAGAGTTCCTGGTCTCTGTGTAACTGCTCCCGTACTGGGAAACTCACAGGTTTTCCCTTATCTTTGGCTTTTTGCGTGTGTTTTGGCCACAGGCTGGTGTGATGGCTCTATTTTGAAAGTGTCTTGATGTCTTGGCCGGGTTGCTTTAATTCTTGAGATAGAGGAAAAACAGAGAGGAGAGACCCGTGGCCCTGATATGAGGTGGTTTGACCTCTTGGAGGAGAGACCGTGAGCTTAAAAACAAATTCAGATTTGCCATGCTCTCTCGGGAGAAGCTGCAGCCACGCTCCTGTGGTTAGAGGAGCAGCTCTTGCTGGATTACCATAGAGGGTAAATTTGAGCCTCCTAAGTCCAAGACATTAAACTCCCTCATCTCGCTGTTTCCAAGAAACCAGGATTTGCAGGGAGTGCAGTTACGTGCTCATCAGGAGAAAGATAAATCACCGCATGTTTTCCTCTAAAGGAGACAGTTTCTAAAAATAGGAGCTGTGCTGGAGCTCTGGAGAACAAAAGAGTCCCTGGAAGGCTCCTGCCACCGTCCTTTCTCGGTGATCGGTGCTCTCTGCCCCTCTCCATCCATGCGCTGAGGATTTATGGAAACGTTTAAAATCTGCCGATTTGGGAGGGTTGGGTTTTTTCCCGTCCTTTCCCCCAGCGTTCCCGCCCTGACCGGTTGGTGACTCAGGCTTTCCTGAGTGAATGCTGCCGGTCTCCCGTGACCTCGGCAGCTTGGCCCTGGATCCTGCTGGTCTTTTCCGAAACCAAAGCCAAAAGGACGTGATCTGGGAGCCAGGGATGCTGCCACCTCACCAGGATGGGTTCTGACAGCACCGACGTTGGATAAACCCCAGCAATGTGTGTGGTCCCGCATCTAAACGAAAGACCTCAAACCCCATCGTCTCCAAATGAGACCTACACATTGGAGATGCTCAGCCTTAAAAGTTTTGCCTCTAAAGTGGCTCACCTAAGATGTTAGAAGGATGGGGAGCCAACCCTGGCTTTTCACATCCCTCCTCTGCTTTTGGGGCAGTTCCTGCCCTGCCTCCTCCATCTCCATAACCAGTGAGGTGGCCCGAATACCACATCCCTCCTGGTTTTACAGCATGTAACCAGTAATCCGTAGAATAAATGCAAACTGTGAGCGGCTGCATCTATCCCGGAGGTGACGAGGGCCAGTTTGGGCTGTAGAGGCTCTCACGGGCTGAGCCTGCAGACGGGTTGCAGCAAAACCCATCTCCTCGGTCGTGTGTTTCCAAAGCACTCCCTGTTCTCCTCCCAGGATGTACAGCTTGATCCTGCTCTCTCTCATCTTCGCATTCAACATTAAAGGCTCTCTGGGTCTTTGGTCGGTGCGTGGTGGAGGCTGAGCTCCACCTTGCACATCCCTCCGCTCCATGAGCCCCATGCGTGGTCTGTGCTGGGCGTGCACCCTCCATCGAGCTGTGGACACCTCCTTCCCAGGGCCTCCTGGTTATTTCCACCATGCCGGTGAGCTCCAGGCTGCTGGGCATCCCATGACCCAAGATGACGATGATGATGATGATGGGAGCAGGGATGCAGGACAGTTCCTTGTCACAGCAGCAGCAAGCTTTCTTGCCCGGGGCTGGGTCACAGCAGGAGACAGCCTGGATTCACCCAGCTACGCCTCTGCTTCCCCAAGCTTCTGGCCTCGCCTGTAATAACAAGCGAGTCTCTGCTTTCCATACAGCCGGGACAGGCGATGCGTGGCCGGACCGGGATGGGGGTGATCCGGCACGAGGAGCAAGACTCCCACGTCCTGCCCTGAGCTCAGCTCTGGCTTGACAGAGCCTTTAGGCCAGGTAGGTTCAATCCAGACGTCTTTGTTGGACACAGCCAAAGGCTTTCCTCCTCCTGAGGAAGGATGTTTCTGAGTCTGATACAGCTCAGCAGACCCTGAAGATCTTCAGGAGGAATTCGCCTGCCTCTCATCGCTGCCTGAAATCCTGCCTTGCATCTTCTCACAAGCAGGCTTGGAGGTGATTTAGCCCAGGAGCCATCCCAGGGCTTCAGCCAACACCAGAGCGAAGCAAAGCTCCTCCAAGCCCCAGATGATGCCCGGGCACCTGGAAAAGCCCGGCATGCTGGTGAAAGGGCAGGGAAGTGTGCCAGCGCTGGGGAGGCTCGTGAGTCCCGTCTGTAGAGCCAGGGGAACCGGTTTTCTTCGTAGTGTGGACCGAGACAACCCTTGTCCGGCTGCTCGGCCGCGGCTCCGTGCCGGATACCTCTCCGATGAGCAGGGGCAGCGGGAGAGCGGCCAATGGTGCGTGCATCTTCCCGTTAAACTGCTTAGCTGCGGGAACGATTATACATCAAATAGTTGCGTGCGGGATTAAACCCTCTTAAATGTGGCTCGGAAATCCTCCCGTAATCTGGACCCGGCTGTAGGAGGGAAGGACGGGCAGCAGGAGCAGAGGGGGTTTATCTGCTGGGAAAGCTTTTTTTAACACACGCACACAAAAAAAAAAAAAAAAAAATCACTTTATTGCAAATTGCATTGAAGAAGCCTCACTTGGGCACTGACCTTGGAGCTTTCCTCTCTGTTGCAGATGAGCCTGATCCTGCCCTCTCCGGTGCTGTCCCAGCCACAGCTCACAGGACTGAACTCGGGTAAGTTCCCAAGGGACGTCGCAGAGCGGGGAGCGCCTGGGAGCCTGTCTCCCCTTTCTGATGGTGCTCCAGTTACACAAAGCCCCAAAATATCTCCCCGGCTGTCCCCGAAGAGGGTTGTCCCACCACAGAGGACGTCAGCAGGTCCCTCCAGAGCCAGCCAGCACAGTCCCCTCGCTGCAGAGCAGTGTTGGCTGCTCCAATTCATCTCATTTGTCCCGCTTCCCAACAAACCACCCTGCTTCTGCCTACCCTAAATCACCCCTCGGAGCTGTCCCGGTTCCCCTTGGAGCATCCTGTTTCCCCTTGGCACCGCTGGGGCTGTCCCTGCTGCAAGGGAGAGAGGTGGATGCTTGATTTGGTTGCGTTGGGTGTGCCGAAGCTGCTAAGGGGTGTCCCAAACAGCGCTGAGCACCCTGGAAAAAGGCAGATTTCGGGGTGCCAGCTCAAGGCTCGTGCAGAGTGAGAGTCCTCGTCCCTCCTTGTGGCACCGGGGACCCACGCCTGGCTCAGAATCGTTCTCTGTCTTAGCCTGTTTAGCAATGCAACCAATGCCCAGCACGTTTTAATGGGCTTATTTTAGTATCTGCTGTTGACTGATCCTTCCTGGGCCAGCGGTTTCCTTAGCGAGTTATTTTTAATAACGTTTGCAGGGTTTACAGTGCATATGGGAATCACATTTCCCTGATATCACGCCACAGACAATGGCAAGCCCGTCCTCCAGTCCTCAGTAATTTCTCCAGAGTAAAAACAGGGAAAGGTTTGAAGCTGGGAGGACGAGCGCGGTGGGGTGGGTCGGTTCGCCCCTAAACTTGGCTTTTTCCAGGAACAAGCTGGAAATAAATAGGTTTAAAAAGGAGAGAGAGAGAGAGAGAGAGAGAGAGAGAGAGGCAGCGTGAAAACCATGTGGAACTGGCAGCCCTGCTGTCTCCAACAAAGGCGCTTTGTTCTCCTGGCAGCACAACTTGACCCGTGAGATAGTGTTTTGCTGGCCCTGGAGCAGCTCCTTGCACGAGGTCTCAAGTCACCAGGCTTCTCCAGGTGTCAGGCTCTGCAGTCCGGCAGGTTTCTTCCCTAGGGATGGTTTAGCAGGGAGCTGGAGCCAGGATGCGGTGGTTTGCATCCCGCTCTTGGCCGTACATCCGTGCCACAGGTGCTGCATAGAGGGAGAAGCAGGCCATGAATCCGGCTGTGGAGGACAGAAGCTGAGTCGCATCCTTAGGGCAGGGATGGGGACGCAGGGGAGTCTTGTCTTGCTCTGCCGCTCAGTAAACACCATGAGTCTGCTCGGCTCCAGAGCCGGCATCTGCCAAACCCCCGTGAAGCTGCCATCAGGTACACGGGGGCTCCTGGGTCTTTTGGACCCCAGTTCAGAAGCCTAAATGTGGAGATCTGGTGCTGTTTGAGGTTCTCCGCTTCCCCACCGAGCCTCCCACCACCCAGCAGAAGGGCTTGAGACTCTTGTAGATCATGTCTCACAACTGTTGGTCCTGTGCCAGATATCTCCAATCCCTCGAGGTATCTCGGAGAACGTCAAATGCCTCAGTTGCACGCTCATGGCCCTCACCATGTCCCTTCTTCCCTGAAAAAGCCTCCAAGCCCAGTGTAGGACTTTAAAAACCACCGTGGGTGTGCTCGGCCCCTTTCTTAACACCCAACATGTCTTTGGTGCCACAGTGGTACCCACAGTGCCCATCTGGGTGGCGTGGGACCACCCAGTCCCACTGTAGAGCTCACTTCATGGAGGCTCGTGTTCTCCAGCTGCTTGATGGGGTCTTCCCAACTTTGGGGTCCTTGCTGAGGGTTTGGAAGAGGATGAGGAGGAACCATGTTGATCCATTGTGGCTTGGTATCTCTGCACAGGGAAGAAAGACTTCTCACTCCTGTGGAGAGGGATCGCCCAGCAACTTCTATTTAATCATGGAGACAAACCATCCTTTGGTCCCAGAGACCTTTGGTATGGTCCATGTTGACATTTAAATCCGGTGTTGTGCAACTTTGAAGATCTTATTGGCCTGTTCTTTGGCCCGATAGTGACAAGTGTCATTGCTAAGAGCAAATATCCCTGTTGAGCTGGGTAAAAAGGAGGCAATAAGGTGTCCAAGAAGTTAGGACACAAAAGGGAAGGAGAAGCAGAGAGTGGGGTGGAACACGGGCAAGATGATTTCTGGCCCAAGGCAGGAATCGGCGACGTGGCGATGGGAACCCAACACTCCTGTTGTACCTGGCACGAACGTGTCAGAGCCAGCAAGGGAGCAGATACAGCCGTCGCTGAAACGAGCTTGGAGCAAGCCCAGACGAAGATGCAGAAATTACTCTAGCTGCACGTGGCCAAGGGAGGGTGGGAAGGGATGGCCTTGGTTTTGTCCAAAGTCTTTAATATTTGGGGTGATGTGGGAGTCACCATGAAAGCCCCAGCCTGTGTTATGCCATGACAGTGCACAGGCTCGCTCTGGTTCCAGGACAACCCTTTTATGTATGGAAATGTTTGTATTATCCCGTTAACCGGTTATTAACTCTCAAAACTTCTTTGCAGCTCCACAAATGAAGAACATTTGGAGTTCAAGAAGGCTTTGTACAGAACAGATGCCAGGAGCTCCTTAGACCTGCGAAACATGACTGTGTCTGGCAGCATGACCTGGGACACCTCCGCCCTGGAGATAAGAGCGGGCGATGGGAGAGAAGAAAGCACTTTAGAGAGACTCTCTGGCTTGAAGGACTCGAAGGACGCGCGGTGCGTAAAGGAGTCGGCGTTTGTCGTGGAGCCCCAGGTTGTAAATACTGTGCAGGTGGATCCGGAGCAACTGGAGAGCGACTCTGAGGACCTGGATGGTGGCAAGGTGGCAGCAGAGACGCCCAGCCCCTGTGCTGGGGCATCAGTTGGCGGCGGGAGAGAGAAATATCTTAAAAATGAACCAAAGCAACTTGAAGGCCTCAGCAAAGAGCACTTAGATAAGAGTAAGAGGGGAATCCAGAGGGTCGACTGGATTTCTAGACCCAACAAAAGCCCAAGTCCTCATTACAAAGACATAAGCAAGCCGACAGATGTAGCAACCAACTTGCCCTTTCGGGGACAGGCCGTGCGTGAAGTGCCTCCTCCGCTGACTCCGACAGTGTTCAGAAAAACGCTAAACCCTGTCCTTGGCAAGTCCAAATCCCTGGAGAGCTCCTCATCCCACAGGAAGGGGCTGATGGTTGACTCGGACTTGGATGAGATCAACCCACTCAACGCGGCTGAGTGGACAATCCAAAAGCCGGATCTTCAGCTCGGCGCGGACCTCGCCGTTGGCAAACAGTCCTGGACGGTAAATGCTGAAGACTCAGTGGAGCGGATCCCGTTGATGTCTCTGGAGCCCGCTACCTGCAGCTCCTACGATATCGAGATGAGGCCCTATGTGTGCAGCGTCTTGTTGGAGGAGCAGGGGAAGGAGGAGCTGGGTCCGGAGGAGGACCCTACAGTGTACACCTGCATCGAGTGCAGCATTTACTTCAAGAAGAAGGAACACTTGATGGATCATATGCTTCAGCATAATCGTGGACCAGGGAGGGACCAAGACAGAGATGCTTTGGGAGGGCAGTGTCAATTCTGCTGCAACGAGTGTGGATGGGCCTTTGGAGACCCCACGTCTTTGGAGCAGCACAAAAGGCTCCACCAAGAGTCCAGGGAAAAAATTATCGAAGAGATCCAGAAGTTGAATGAGTTTCCAGACGAAGGTCGGGAAGCCCGTCTGCAGTGCCCCAAGTGCGTCTTTGGCACAAACTCCTCCAAGATCTTCGTCCAGCACGCCAAGATGCACGTCAAGGAGAGGAAGGACCAAGGGGCAAAGAACATGAATCTCTTTGGAAGCACGAGCAGCGGAGAAATACGGGATAGTCCCGTGCACGGCATCTACAAACACTTCAAACCAAATGAACACGTGTCCCTGCAGATGCAGGTACCACCTCACAGCAGCAGCAAAGGGCTCAGCACCTGTATGCTGTGCAGCTTCCCGGCCCCCAACGAGAACATCCTCAAGGAGCACATGAAATATGCCCATTCCCACCTCTCCTGGGACGCGGAGGTTTATGAGGATGATCCCAATCAACCAGGAACTAGCAGAGATGCCTACAGCCTGGCCAGGCCAGGCCGGTTTGCAGAGACGGATTATTTCGGCAAAGCGGACCGGCTTTTCCCTCCGCCTCACCGAGAAAGCACATCGCATTACGAGGCTGTCCACGGTTTTGCCCTAACTCACTCAAGACTCGACAAAAGCAACGGGGCTAGTAAAAAGGATTACCAGACATCAGGCTTTCATGCCAGGAAAGCAGCTCCATACGCTGCCCCGCATAAAAACCTGGGATTGTCTGGTTTTCCATCTGCTAAAGCTTATTCCCAGTTTGCTCTGCAGCAGCTGAAAAAAAAAGCAGCAGCTCAGCACCTTGAAGGAGAAGGTGACGGTCTCAGGAGCCACCCGATGGGGCTGGAAGAGCTCAGGCACAAGTGGATGTTGGCCAATGACGCTGGGGGCATGGAAGAGGAGATCTCTATAAGCACAGAAATAGATTTGAGCGAGAACAGAGGCATCAAACCCGTCACCATTCCTCAAGCTGCCTTGGACCTCAAGAGGACGTTCAGAGACACCTTGAAAGCCACGGACTCTTCGATAGCTTCGGAGGAGCAGCAGCAGCAGTTGCGAAAGATGGTCCCCATCGTCCTCCTGGAGGAGGTGAACCTGCACCCCAAGGCGACGAAGCGGCCCCGGGGGAAGCCGTTCAAGAAGAAAACAACGCTCCCTTCCCGGGAATTCGTGATGGAAGAACCCCTTCCCTTGGATATGCTCCTGTTGGATGCTCCTCTGGAGGGTCCTCTGGAGCTTGATGACCTCTTGGACTCCGACTCACCCATGCTGAAGAATGAGGAGAGGAAATGTCCGTACTGCCCAGACAGGTTTCACAACGGGATCGGGCTGGCGAACCATGTGCGGGGCCACCTCAACAGGGTGGGGGTGAGCTACAACGTCCGTCATTTCATCTCAGCAGAAGAAGTGAAAGCTATTGAGCAAAAATTTTCCTTCCAAAAGAAGAAGAAAAAAGGTAGTATGTATTCAATTCACTGTGCTTTCTATTTTCTTGTTTTAATCGGTGGGGTTTTCTCCTCCTACCGAGAACTGGGTACGTATGGTACTGTGGTCAACCTGAACCGTGGTAGCCACAGCACAACCGGTGGCGTGCGGTTGTCTCGCGTGCCATAGACTCCCCCCGCCCCGCACCCCGTCGGAAGCCCGATCCAGGGGTTTTAGCAGCGTCGCTGACTGTCTGTCCTTCTTTCCGCAGTTGCAAACTTCGACCCAAGTACTTTCAGCCTGATGCGATGCGAATTCTGCGGGGCCGGTTTTGACACTCGAGCGGGTCTCTCCAGCCACGCCAGAGCCCACCTGAGAGACTTTGGTATTACCAACTGGGAACTCACCATCTCACCCATTAACATCCTCAAGGAGCTGTTGGCCAACTCATCGGAGCATCCGATGCTGCAAGCAGCGATGGGAGCAGAGCCCTCGTCCCCAGGTCGAGAGAGGGAAGCTCACGGCTTCGTGCCTCGCAAGAGCATGACCCCCATGTCCGAGTGCAGCATTTCAAGGTCTCCTCTGTCCCCGTTCCCCCCATCCTGGGGAGATGAGTCCCTGCAGTCCTACAGAGACGGTAAGTGTCCCCAAAAACCCCGTTCAAGCCAGAAACCCCTTTGGTAACGCCAAACCGTCGCGTCCCGCTGAGCAGAGCCTTACCGGAGGGTGGGTATTTACAAGGAAGGGTTTAATTGGCGTAACCTGTTGTCGATTTATCCGTCTCCATCGCTGACGCTCCGTCCCCTGTGAAATCCGATGCTAGTTTGGGGCAGATGGATGGAGATGTCGGCAGATGAAAGAGCCGGGCAGTGCGGTCTCTCGAGGGGAGGGTGGGAGGGGTCGCTTCCCACAGGGGTGCCGTGCTTCAGATGTTTGGGCTTTGTCATTTGAAAAGCGTTGTGTTTAGGAACAAGGTTTCCATCAGGGAAACCCTTAAAACTTAGCAAATCGTGGGGCAGAGCATGGCTGGAAGAAAGGAGAAGAGCGTGGTCAGTGATACTGGTCCATCCTGGTGGTGCTCGGCCATGCAGAAGGCAGGATGTGACCTCTGGTCCAGGGATCTGTGTTCACCCCTCGGCTGCTTATTTTCCGTAGGTGTTATGTTAACATGGGGGGGTTATCATTGGGTCCTTCCCAAACAGATTTGAGTCTGAGCTGGTCCCCTTCCATCAGTGGAGTTCCAAATTATTCACATGGGATCATCTGTCCCAGATAGCTTCCAGGTTTCCCCTGCAAGCCTTCAAAAATCTGAATTTGCACCAAAAACTTTGCAATGTACTAGTCTTCCAAAGACTAAAAACTTGCTCGTGCAGTAGGAAAAACAACCACTTACTGAAACCTGGTGCTTCTGGCAGCATCTTGAAGTCCTTGAAGCAGTTTCTTGTTGGGTTCTGCTCATCCTAATCCTATGTTAGATACATCCCTGCAACGAGAAGCTATCTGTGTTTAATTGAAATATCAAAGAGCCTGTAATCCTGGCTCTCCAGACTGCTCCACATGCCCGGCTGCTCTTTGGAACGAGTCTGGAGCGTAACGAACACAAATTAAAATACGAACAAACCCAAACTCTTCTTTCTTGGCGTGGCAAACCTTGGATGTTGAATAGCTACCGGCCTGGGGCGGGGGTTGATGCCAACGAAAGGCGTTTTGGAGGGTTCAGCTGGGTTTCTGTTGCCAGTGACTGGATGCTCCTGCTCACTGTGACTATTGCCCTGCAATTTTTAGGTCTCCCGGTGCCCAAAATTCACTGGCACAAGCTGTTAGAGGTAACACCCCTGTTTTAAAAAACAGTATTTTGTAGTTAAGAAGGGTGGAAAATATCTCGGTCAAGAAAGAGTGCGGCCACCCTTCAGTAACAACTGCTCATCGAGGAAGAGGTTAACGCAGTTTTTAACACAGCAGATCTAATATCAAATGTCCCCAATGTGAAGTTTTAGGGGAAAAAAAAAAAGGATCACGTCTTGAAATATGATCTTGCTTATCAGTTTGGCAACGTCACTCAAGTTTTTTCAGCACGCGATGTTGCCCCGGAGCTGGGACCACTTCCTACTCCTTGCTGTGCCCATCTCCAGCTGTCATGAAATGCTGGTGGGTGTTCGGTGGGAGAAATCGGGTCAGGAATTGTCCTTCTAGGTAAAAGTAATTGAATTAGAGCTTAATTCTGGTCTGCTCCAGCGTTGTATTTAAACCTGGAGAAGGTTGAGGATGGACACATGGGATGAGCGGAGGGTGAGCGTGACCTGCGCAAGAGCTCAAACACCCCCTTAAGCCACCCTCCTAGATTTAAAGTCGCGTGCTCTGTATTCCTTTACGAGTTGTGTCTTTGGAGGACAATGCCAAGAAAACGGGTAAATTTGGAAAGCTTAAAAATCCCCAGCCCAGCAACCTGTTGTGTAACCAAAGCGCGCACAGCAGAGATAGCGATCGATGGATGGCTTTTGTATTTAAATCCAAGCCTGAAGTCTCTCAGTTACGCTCCCAAGCTCAGGAGACGACGCGCCGTGAGTTGAAACCTTCCTTGTTTTGCTTCCAGCCCGAAAACGACGCTTTCAGGGCGCTCTGGCTTCGTGCTGAAACTATCTGTCGCAACCGATTTAAGAACGAAGCGGTGCCCGTTGCGTTGCAATATTTATTTAACTCTTGCTCCGGGTACGGCTGCGGGGAAGCAGCTGAGCAAACAGTAAACCACTTTGGAGATGGGGGATGCCGAATCTGTAGCCGGGAGGATTTTAGCCAATTTTTTTTAAAGCCCACTTTTCCCTGTGTCTCCAAATCACTCGTGCGACGTGTGAGAGCTCCTGCCTGCTTCTTGGGTGGGTCTTTGCGGCCATGCTAACGCCTCAACCGCTGCTCCCAGGCTGGAGTTGCCTTAAGGGCACCTGCTTAGCATTAACATCCTCTGCTAGTGTTTTATGCTAATTCCATAATTTATAGAGGGTTTTAAGCAACATTTATGAGATACAGGCCGTTAGCAAGTTGTAATGGCAGGAGGATCTCGTGGAAAAGTCAGCGGTGGCATTGCACCAGACCCGGCGGTGGCTCTGCTGGTGGCTCCGTGTCGCGGTGCTGGCAGCCCCGGGGCCGATGTCGCAGCTCAACATCTGCTGGCAGCTCTCCTCGAACCGCTTCCTGCTTCCTTCCTCTCCACTTCCAGAAGCGTGAACTGCCGGGAGGTCTCTGCCGGCATTGCAAGATGCCTCTCGAGCTGTTAAGAGCTAAGAATATCGGTAGACCCTTAACCGAAACCCTCCGTCACGGGGGGCAGGCAGCTGAGCGCTCAGGCAGGGAGAAATCCCCTTTTCGGGGAGCGTTTCGTGAGCTGTTTTCTGCGCCGGCTGCGGTTCGTGGTTTCTAACGGGGGAAATGAAGGTGGAGGATTCAGCTCCGGGTGCCGGGAGATTGATTCGATGAGCATGGTGGTCCTTCTCCGAAGATTTTGGGCTTGTAAACAAATCGCCGCAAGACCTGAGCATCTCTGTCCTCGTGGGGCAAAGTTTCCCTTCCCAGAGCCTCTTGCAGGTGGGACGCAAAGAAAAAACGAAGAGCAGCGTTGGGAAAGGGCTGTGGGTTTAACACACACTCGCTCTCTTGCCGGTCTTGTACCTTTGGCTGCTTGTTTAAAAATGAAAAAAAACCACCCCACTTGAAGCAAAACTAAAAGTCAAAGAGAGGAAGTAGGTGTTTGGGTCTGCGGTGAGAACTTGAACTTGGCTGCACTGGTTGTTTAGATGGGAGTGCGTGTGGCAAAAACAGGATGTTTTGAGATCCTGAGGGGATCTCAGAGGTTACCTGTTCCTTCCCACTGCTTCCAGGCAAGTCCACGGTACCTAAACCAACCTAAACTTGGCTGCTCTGGGCTCTGATGGAGACTCCACCACCGCCCTCAGCATCCACACTGCCATCACCAGCCTTCACCCTTAGAAAGCCGGTGGAATTTTTGGTATTTTCAGTATCTTAAATCCATTACTGTTCATTTTGCCCACAATAAGCGAAGACAACGATTTCTGCTCTTCTATAGATCCAGATCTTTCAATCTCCTCTTTTTGGTCATGATTTTAGACCCTCGATCGTTTGCGATTCCCTCCCTGATATGCCTGAGCCCTCCCTGAAGTCTTGCGCTCAACATCGGACCCATCCCCACCGTAGTGCTGCAGAGAGCAGGAGGGTTATCTCGGCTCCTGCCCATCCCAGGACGGGCTGTGAGGTGGGGGGGATTTGCAACATTCGCTCTGGTTCAGTTTTGAACAGCTTAAAAATCTGAAATATTTTTGTTTCATTTTGTTTTTTGTTTTCCCCACCCTTTTCTACGAGATCACTGCCTCCTGAGCTGTTCGCAGTGGAGTTGGTGGCTTCTCCGGGGAGGTCCCTGAGCTCAGCGGTGGCTTTCCCCTCGTGTTGTGACGGGCAAAGGTGTTCCCTGCTGTTGCAGCCGCCTCCTTAAAGCCCAGCCTGGCTCATTAGCGAAGCTGTTTGTGTATCTCCTGGCTCCCGAACCTATTGGCAGCCACCTCGGAGAACACGTGGTGCTTCTTGGCAGGCGTTGGGAAGTGTTAGGCAATTGCATCCTCCTCAAAACGGCTCGCAGCTCTCCTTCCTCACCTCGCTCTGTCGCCCGGTCTGCTTTTCTCTGTTCTTCTCCCTGTTTTTTCCGGATTTAACTTCCCGTGATCTCCCTTACTGTCCCAAACTGTGAAGTCTTCTGCTAGAGCTGGATTTTTCCTCTCGATCTGCTCCTGTGCAGTGATTGGGATGTTTCACCATGTCTAGGAATAGTAGCAAATGTGCATTTGCTGGTTGACCTTCCACCCCACGCAGAGTCTTTCCTTCTGGAGTGCGTCCAACATAGCGTGGGTTTTTAGGAGGAGGAGACGGTCAGTTGAACGGCATGAGCTTAGGGAATGATTCTCCAGCTCCTCCATCTGCTGCTTGCTCTTGTTAAGCCCCCAGCTGAGGACTCAGAAGTGGGGCTTGTCCCCACCATGCCCAAGGTCCTGCCTTGGCCGAAGAGTGTCTTCACCCTCTCTAGAGCATAATTTTCACAAAGAAAGAAACATTCTTAGGATCTCCTGGGTTGGAAGAGACCCACCAGGATTATCAAGCCCAACTCCTGACTCCAGACAGGGCAACCAAAAAGTTAAACCCTATATCCAAGAGCGTTCTCCAAACTCTTCTGGAACACCAACAGGCTTGGGGCCATGACCTCCTCCCTGGGGAGCTTGTTCCAGCGCTTGACCCTCTCCATGAAGGAGTCCTCCTTGATGGCCAATCTGAACTTCCCTTGATGCTGCTTTAAGCTGATCCCTCGCATCCTACTACCAGACACCCGAGAGAAGAGATCAGCACCTCCATGTCTTCCCGCCATCACAAGGAGGTTGTAGACAGCAATGAGGTCACTCCTCAGTCTCCTCTTGTCCAGGCTGACCAACCCAGGTATCCTCAGCTGCTCCTCACAAGCCCTCTACTCCTTTCACCATCTCTGTTGCCCTCCTTTGCCCACGTTCTAACATTTTTATGTCCTTCTTAGATTGTGGAGCCCCAAAGTGCCCACAGGACTCAAGGTGAGGCCACACCAATACATGGGACAACCACGTCTTTCGACCAGTTCACTATGGGTGGCTCTTTCGGCCATGAGGGCACATGATTGACTCCCGTTGAGCTTCCCATCAACCAGAGTCCACAGATTCCTCTCTGCAGGGCAGCACTCCAGGACACATGGAGAAGAGAGAGCTCCTTCCAGTGGACAATGAGTGAAAAAGGGATGGGGTCTGAGTGTTGAGGACTCCAAAGTTGATTTTAGGGGTGTCCTGGTGTGGTCTGCTCAGAGATACAAGTGGGCAGAGACCCCGCAGCAGCTTCGATTCCTCCCCCCACCTCTTTTTATCCAGAGTGTGCAAGCCAACGTGGCCAGGGCCAGGAGGAGCCTGTGACTTTGTGGTGCCTGGGATGGGGACAACCACAGCCTGAGCCTCAGCAAGAGGCTGTGGAGAGGCTGGAGGAGATCAGGAGGGGAAGGCTCTTCCGCCAGCACAACTAGGGCTGGAAGAGGACGTTTATTGTCGGTTTTATGGGGATTTTTTGAGCCTCGTTTCTTCCTCGACACTTTGACTGGAGAGCGAAGACCTCGGCGCAGCTAAGCAGCGGCTCCGTTTTCCATCCTGACCTTTCCTTCCTCTGGTTAATTGTGGTTGCCCTCCACGAAGGAATTGAGATGCTTTGTGGACGTGGCCTTTTGTCCTCCTTTCTGTCAAAGAGCACGCCTGCTCGTCCCGTGGTGGCCGCGTTAATCGCGGATGAATGGAGGTTAGAAAAACCTTCTGGAGGTCCGTACCTGACCCTGGCTGCCTGCAAGGCCAACTTCAAAGCCAGGTCAGGTTGCTCAGAGCCGTGTCCTGTTGAGTTTGGAAAGTGTTGGAGGTACCACCACCTCTCTCCCGGGTTAACGTGCCCTGAGGACCCTTCTCATGTTACGATTCTCAGGTCACGCTCTCCTTTTGTGTCGGCCTTTCTGATTTTCCTCCCTGCGTGCTCGTTCTGCTCTGTGCTCACCCGCAGCCTGACCTAGTTTCCACCGTCTTTGATTCCTTTCTCAAGTTCCAGGTTATTGAAAAGCTCACGTTGGCCTCCTCCTTCCCTTGCGTGGGGATAACGTGGGCCGTCGCCCTTGATAGTGTCTTTTCTCCCGGTCTCTGAAGATTTCTGATGGTAGGCAGCGCCGCAGGGAGGCCGGACCTCGGTTTTTAGCCTGAATTTGAGCTCCGTTTTCACCGCTGCTGATCTAGCGCTGCAGGAGACGGCATGAAATCTCTCAACCGGGTCTTCCAGCGCAGGAATCGTGGAGTGAGGATCCCCAGGGGCAGAACTCGAAGGCAGATGGTCGCAATAACCTGCTTCAGTCTTGGCAACCAAGGATAGAAATTGTCCCTTTCCCTTTCCTGATGTTTTTGGGAGACCCTGGTTTCTAACTGCTGGAGAAGGGGATGTTGCGGGGGGTGGGAAGGCATTTGCCTGCCACAGCAATTCCTCATGACCTCCTAGTCCTGATGTTGGTTTTTCTCCAGCTCCTTTAAGCCAAGGAGAGGTTTTACATCTTACCACCCCAGCAGAGAAAGAAGAGAGGAACTTTAGGCGCAGTTTAGCAGCCCGTCATCCTCGGCACAGCCAGCGAGGGGAAGCACTGCGTTTAAAATTATTTGATAGCTCGAAAGCGCGACAGAGAGCTGGCAAAACCCCCTTGGCAAGGAATCGGCCTGCACAAAGCTCTGGATGCCGTAGGCTGGCCAGCAAAGACAGATGCTTTCATCCTCGCCCCAGACGGAGCCGGTTAGCAAGCCAGCGATCTGGCAGTCCTGCCTATCCCGGCGTTTCCCGTACCCCTTGTTGCCTTTGGTTGATCTTCTTGAGGAAGATTTGGCTCAAATTTGGGGAATTATTTTCTCAGACCACAGCTGAGCTCCGCAACTCGGATGCGACACCAGCTGTTCCACGAATCATCCCTTGAATCCGGGTTAAAGCAGCAGGTTGTCCGACCGGAGCCTTTTTCCAGGTGCAATGGGGTTGTCGGCCACTACGAGGGGCTTTTCTGTCTCTGAGAATCAGTGCGAGGATGTTTCACAGATGTTCACGGGCTTGTGAATCTCTGCGCTCCCCTGCAGATGTGAGCACGTGTCATCTCAGCACCCGAAAGCTGCCAGGATGAGACCCTCCCTGTTGTCACTGCATGGAGACCAGAGCCCCGGGGGACCTCTGGTTACTTCTGCAGGCTTTGAAACTCCCTAAAATGTCAGGATTTGGCCCATCGTGGCTTCTTTAGGCTCGCAGAGGCTGGTTAATCTCGCAGAAGCTGGATTAACCATCCACCACCCCTTTTTAAACTGCCTGACATGCAAACGTAAGTAGGAATTTGAACCTCCAAAGCTTCCCCAGGCTGAAAAACGAAGTGTCTGGTGTGGGTCTGGTTCTGTTTTAGCTGTGGCTCTCGCAGGTCGTCTCCTCTTCCCCCACCACCGCTTCTTGGTTCGGTTTTGTTTATACACTCTGGAAACGGCAGGCGGGTTTGCCATTGCACGTGGGTTTTCTTGGTGTCGTTACGGACCGAATCGGCCGACTTTAAATGCGTGTTTTTAACTCATAAGCCCAGAAACTATAAGGAAATGCTTGTGGCCACGTTGGGATTCTGCTTGTCTTTCCCCTGAGGAGGTGAGGAGGAGGATGGAGCTGAGCAGAACCCATCCAAGGTAATGATTACACACTCCGTCTGTCTGTATTTCTATTTTGGGCTCCGTAAGTCACTTTTACTTACCCGTAAGTTCCCTCGCTTGGCACTGGGTTTATCACCCTGATGTGCTGGGAGCGGGTGGGGGACAGTTCCTGCAGGGATTTTCCCTTTGCCGACAGAACTCGTCGTCGTTGCGCATCTCCCTTTGCCGGGTTTGCTCTCTCCCAACACCTGCTGTAATTTTAGAATAGCCTTTGCCCAAAACTCAGCGTTTTCAGCTGGTTCCGGTAGCGCTTGTCAGTTTGTTTAGGAGCGGGAGACTTTGCTGCCGCCACCTCTGTCCCCTTGGGTCTGGATTTGTGTTCGGGTGTTATTGGTAACCCCCGCTTTGAGGAGGGGCAGCAGTGCCATAGGCTGTGGCCGATGACTCTGTAACCTTCCTCTGGACAGCGAAATTGTTTCAATTTTGCTTTTTATTGAAGTGGTTTGAATAGGGAGCGGGTTTCTATGGCAGCAGAGAGGCCTCGGGTGGCCTTTTCCATCTCCGTAGGTTTTCTGGGTGGTGCGGGGCTGGGTGCTCCCGTCCTCGGGGTACGGGGCTGGTCTGGGGGAGCCCCGTTAGGGGACGGGGGCTTGAGGCAGGTCCCATGGAGGGGCTGGGCCGGAGGTGTGAGGGGGCCTGTGGGAGGGACACGGACCCAGGCCCGTACCCCAGGCCCTAGGGGAACCCTGTGGTGCCAAGGGTGCCCCACGGGGCTGGGCAGGAGCTGAGCCCCCGGGGACCTGGGTCCGCCGGTCCTGGTGCTGAGGCCTGGGGCTTTGTCCGGTACCCGCAACCCGGGTCTGGGGGCGGGGGGTGTGTGGGGGCCTCACAGCCCGCCATGGAGCGCTCCCTCCTCACCCCACCGCTCGAGCGCTCGGCGCTCCCCTCTTCTCCCTGCCGCCACCTCCCCGCTCGCCTTTACCCGCCGATTACTCGGCGCTCAGCCTCCCGCCCCGGGCACCGGCTCCACCCCCCCCCCCCCCCCCCCCCCACGCAACCCGCTTTCTCGCCGTTCCTTCACTCGGCGCTCGACCGCTCGGCCTGGCGGGCGGGCGCGCGCCGCTCGACGCTCGGCCTAACGGCCTGGCGGCCGCCCCGCATGTGCCGGAGCCAAGATGGCGGCCTCCACCTCCTCGCAGCCCAAAGTGACAAAAGCGGCGGCGGCGCCGCGACCCCGGGACCGGGACCGGGGTGGGGACGGCGAACCCGAGCCCGAGGCGGCGCCCGAGCCGGGTGAGGCCCCCTTTTCCTCCGCCGACCCCGCCCCGCCGCACCCGGGCCCACCCGCGGCCCCCACCCCAACCTCCCCCCCCCCCCCTTCCCTCCTTCCTCCCTTCCCCCGCCGCAGCCACGGGCCCGACCCGGGGCCGCCGCCGGTTCCAGGCCCGGCCCTGACGGGGAAGGGGAAGGAAAGGGGGGGGGGGAGTGGGGGGGGGGAAGGCCCGGCGAAGGCCGTTGTCGCCGAGCCGCCGCCCTCCTTTGTCCGTACCCCGGCCTCGCTTTGTCCCTCACGGGGGCCCCGCCATCCCCTCGGCGGGTTCCCCCCACCCCACAACCCCGGCCCGGCCCGGCAGCTCGCAACGGGCCGCACCCGGTTCCTGTCACCGCTGGGGATGGGGAGGGGTGGGTGGGGGGGGGGGAAGCCTTTCTCCTGCTCCCCGCCCCCCTGGGGGGGGGTGTGGGGGGGACACGGGCCGGGACACACACACGGGCCGGGGTGGGGGGATGCAAATCCCGGTCGCGGCCTGTGGCACCGCCCCGGGGTGGGAAGCGGTGCCCGGTGAGGCCGGGGCAGCCCCCAACCCGCCCCCGGGCCCGGGCGGAGCTCCCACCGGCCGTCACCCCCCCGCAGGGAGCTGCCACCTTCCCCGTCCCCTTCCCTGCACAGAGCTGCCACCTTCCCCGTCCTGCCCCCTGCAAGGAGCTGCCACCATCCCTGTCCCCTTCCCCACACAGACTTGCCACCATACCCGTCCCCCCTTCCGTATGAAGCTGCCATCTTCCCCGTCCTCCCCCCTGCAAGGAGCTGCCACCATCCCTGTCCCCTTCCCCACAGGGCCCTGCCACCATCCCTGTCCCCTTCCCCACGGGGCCCTGCCACCATCCCTGTCCCCTTCCCCACAGGGCCCTGCCACCATCCCTGTCCCCTTCCCCACGGGGCCCTGCCACCATCCATCCCTCCCGCTGCAGAGATGCCACCTTAAACGTCCTTGTCCTCCCCCACCCCAGGGAGCTGCCACTCTCCAATGCGTCGTGTCCCCCCCCCCCCAGAAAACAGCCACCATCTGTCCTCACGCGCCCCCTTTGCCACGTCACCGCCGTCCCAGCGATGCGTCGCCCGCCACCGGGGTGGGCGTCCCCCCTCTCAAATCACCCGCCACCCCCCTGCAGACCCCCGCTTCTCCCTGATTCTCCCCCTCAAGCTCCGGAGCCGCTTAAACCTTTGCGTAACGAAGCCACCTCGTCACACCGACCCCCCCCCCCCTGCACCCGTGGCTGCGTTATCCAACCTGGGGGGGCCGACGGATCTCTTTCTCTTTGACAGTTTTGGCTCCGGAAGAGGAAGAACTGGTGGCCATGGAGGTGGGTTCACCCCCTCTCCTGAAAAAAAGCGTTCCCGCCGGGCAGCTGGATCAACCCCCCACCAGGATAGGGACCAAACTCTCTCCTGAGCCACCCGGGAGCAAACCAGAGCCTCAGGACTCCAAAAGTGAGTATTTTTCCTTGGCTTCTCCTCATTTCCGACAGCCGAGCGCCGGGTTTTTGCTGCGAGGAGAGAGAGCGGGGAGCCCGGCAGGCGTTTGTTTAACCCGATCCGGGAGGATTTTCAGGTCCTTTTGCTTAATTAATCCTCTAATTAAGAGAGTGGTCGTGTTAAACTCCGGTATCTCTGGTTCACGTCGCTTTTCTTTCCCCGGCTCCAGCAGCTTTCCAAAGTTTGCCAGGACCGACGTGCGCTCCCTGTCCTCCTTAAGCCTCCTCAATCAATCCTTCCTCTCCTAATTAATGAAGTTCCCCTAAAACGATCGCTTTGAGATCCCTCTCCCCTGCTGGCAGGGCTTCGGAGCCTGCCCACGCCTCGCCGACTGTGGGCAAAGCTTCCAAAAACACTTTGAATAATATCCTTGAGCGGGAAAACCGGCCTCCCTCCACACCGGAGCGACGATCCTCGTCCTCCCACAGCTCTGTTCGCTCTTCCCTGCTTTATTTCTGCGCGTGCACGGGGGTTCGGAGCATCTTAACGTTCAAAATTTGGGTTTGGGGATGATAAAAATCCCTCGGGGTGGAGAAACAACGTGGCCGGACGCTGGTCCTTGTGCCTCCTGCCTCGACCGTGCCTTGATTTTCTTTTTTTTCTCTCTCTTTTTTTTTTGTTTTGTTTTTTTTTTCCTTTCTCTTTTCAGCCCAGAACCTTACGACGTGCGAAGTTTGCGGCGCCTGCTTCGAAACCCGCAAAGGCTTATCCAGCCACGCCCGTTCTCACCTACGACAGCTCGGCGTAGCCGAATCGGAGAGCAGCGGGGCTCCCATCGATTTGCTTTACGAACTGATGAAACAAAAAGGCAAACCCGACGGCAGCCCCATGTCTCCCACCCTCGGCAAAAAATCCGCTTCCCCCAAAGACGCCACCGCCGCTTCCCCTCGACCCACGCTCCTGGCGCTCGGCAAAGCCAGCGATCGCCCGCCGGACGGTCCCATTAACAAAGCCATCAAATCCCCTCCCGGTTTCTCAAAAAACCTCTCGCAACCGGGATCCCCCATCCTTAAGAAGGTGCCGCCTGCTCTTTCGGGATCCCCGTCTCCGAAAAACCCGGAGGAGAAGAGCTCCAAGCTCTCGCTGAGCCCTCTGCAGAGCTCCCCGAAAGCACAGTGGCCTCAGGCGGATGAGGAAGGACCCCTCAATTTAAGTGAGTTTATTTATTTTCCCAATGTTTCTCATTCGGAATACTCCTGGTTTTTTTCCATCCTGCTCCTGCTAAGCCGGGCATCCCGCCGGAGCATGGTGGGTTTGGTTCCGGCATCGGGATACGCTGGTTCTGCCGTGGGTCTTGGGAACGTAACCCTGGCGCTGCCGTGTCCCTGTTCGTCCCCAAATTCCCTCGGTGACTTATTCCTGCACCTTGGGACCAAAACGGTTTTCCCGGCAGCAGCCGGCTCTTGCCACCTCCTCCCAGAGCGTCTTACCGGGAACGTCTTCGTCAACAGCTCAAAGGGTTGTTCGGTGTCTCTGGCTCGTTAATTCTTAATCCTCGTTACTGGGATTATCCAGTGAGCCCGTCCCTCGCCAGCTTCGTCTTCCCCGGTGGAAATGGCGGCGTGTTTGGTGCCGTTTCCCGCGATAAAGGGGAAGACGACGCGCTGGCGTTGGCTGCGACGGCTCCTTCCCTCGCTGCGGGAGCGGCTTTAAGACCTAAAATCCCTCCAAATCCCCGTGGCTGGCGATTTCCTGACCCCGCGAGGTTTCTCGCAGCCGTAGGGTTATAAAATCGCTCCGTCCCGCTTTACCGTCTCGCTTTTCCCAAGCTGAAAAGCTCCGGGATGGCAAAGCTGGACGCTCTTCGTTAGGGCTGTCTGCTAACGAAGCCGTAGGAGCAGATGATCTCTTGGCTGGCTGTTCAGCTTGCCACGAGCTAAGTCCCCGGCACGCCGCAGCCTGCGCCGGCCGACAGATCCCAAAAAAAACGGAGCCGTGGCCGTGCCGACTCTTGGCCGGGGCCGGTTTGTGCGGTGAGCCGCGTTCCGGCTGCCTGTCGTGCCTCCGCTCCCTCTCTGTCGCTTCAGCGATGCCCGAAATCCCGACTCGGGTTAGAAATAACCCGACGAGCTCTTTCCACCGTTGGGGATGGCCGCACGGTGCCGGGGAGCGGCTGGACAATCGTCCTCGGCTGATTTTTCTCCCCCACCTAAAATTTATCCTGCTCCAGTCTCTCTTGCCGTGCGGGTTCAAGCCGCTGACGTAGTTTTCTGCCAGTTCCAGGCAGGGATCTGCCTCGATTTCCCCATCCCGATGGTTTCTCCCTTCCCCTCCGCGGCCAGGAGGGTCCTCCAGCTCCCCGCAGCCCCTGGCCATACCGCGTTTTCCGGGGATACCACGATATATCCGAGTCCGCTTCCCATTTTGGGCAGAGATCGGCTTTGCCGCCACGGGCTGTGTCCGTCTTCTCTTGTCCGTCCATTGAGCAATGCCGCTTTTTCTTCTCTCTTTCTCTCTCTCTCTCTCTCTCTCTCTTTGCAGCCTCGGGGTCGGAACCGGTACGAGATATCCGCTGCGAATTTTGCGGCGAATATTTCGAAAACCGCAAAGGTTTATCGAGCCACGCTCGATCCCACCTCCGTCAAATGGGGGTGACCGAGTGGTACGTCAACGGTTCGCCCATCGATACGTTACGGGAGATCCTCAAACGGAGAACTCAACCGCGGAGCAGCGCTTCTAATCCCGCCGGTCCCGGGCAAAAAGCCATGGCCAAGAGCCTTTTGGGCAGCATGGGATCCTTGGAACCGCGCGGACCCGGAGAGATTCACATCTCCGCCCTCACCAAGAAGGTCCAGCAACCCGGCAGCCCCATGGGGCAATCTCCTACCTCGTCCCCACCTCCCACTGCCCGGAAGATGTTTCCAGGCCTTTCTCCTCCCTCCTTGCAGAAGAAACTCAAACAAGATCAACTGAGGGTGGAAATCAAACGGGAGATGATGGCGGGAGGACTCCACGGAGAACCTCACCCGTCCGACCGAGCCTGGTCCCCGCGGGAGGAGATGTCGCCCTTGAACCTCTGTAAGTGAAACGGCCGTCGCCTTCCCCGCTCTCGTCTGCGGGGCCGAGGGGGGAGGAACCGCGTTCCCTCGGGAACGGGGACGTGGCGGGGTCCGTCTCGCTCTCCCCGGTGCTCTGGGGGAAACCCACGTCGTCTTCCGTTGGGGGAACCCTCGCCGCGGCCGGTGTGTGTAGGGGGGTTAAACGCGATCCTTCTTCTCCCCCTCCCCTTGACCTCACGTTTCTCCTCCGCAGCCTCCCGAGCCGACCCGGTACGAGATATCCGCTGCGAATTTTGCGGCGAATATTTCGAAAACCGCAAAGGTTTATCGAGCCACGCTCGATCCCACCTCCGTCAAATGGGGGTGACCGAGTGGTCCGTCAACGGTTCGCCCATCGATACGTTACGGGAGATCCTCAAGAAGAAATCCAAACCCTGCGTTATCAAGAAGGAACCGCACGCCTCCAGCATCGAACCCCCTAAATCTATCGGGGAGGAAGGGATGGACCCCAAATCTCCCGGAAAAATCCTTCAGGGCATGGCCCTGCCTCCCCTGGGCGGGCGGACGGGGAAGCCCAACCCCGGCAGTTCCACCTTGAACCGCGAGATCTCGTTGTCGCCTCTCACCAGCAAACCCCAGGGCGGTTTTTTGACGCCGTTGTCCGCCAAACGACCGTTACAGGACGATCGGTTGGGTCCTCACGCCGACGTCAAGCACAAGGCGTACATCCAGACCGAGCTGCCCTTCAAAACCAAGTCCGTGCACGACAAACCCGCGCACACGTGTAAGTGAGGGGCGTGAGGGTGGGGGGGACGCGGGGAGGAGACGCTTTAACACGGGGAAAAATCGCCCCCAGCCCCGTGCCGGGAAGGGTTTTCGGCTCCTGGGGATGCCGAGCGGGGAATTTGGGGGTCCTGTTCCAAATTAAGCCGAGCTCCGTGGAGCGGGGCTGGGGGAGAGGGCCGGAGCCGAAAAACACCGACGGGATTTGAATCCCGACGCGTTTTGTTCCCTCCCCGCCGCAGCCAGCGAAGCCTGCTGCGAGCTGTGCGGCCTCTACTTCGAAAACCGCAAAGCCTTGGCCAGCCACGCGCGGGCGCACCTCCGGCAATTCGGCGTCACCGAATGGTGCGTTAACGGTTCGCCCATCGAGACCCTCAGCGAATGGATCCGACATCGACCCCAAAAAGCCGGCGCTTACCGTAGCTACATCCAAGGCGGACGACCCTTCACTAAAAAATTCCGTAACTCTTCCCACGCCCGGGATCACGACGGCGGCAGCGGCGGCGCTCGACGGATGCCGCTCAGCCTTCAAGCCGGCGGCGTCGCGCTTCTGAGCAAAGGATTGACGGGAGATTTGGCTCACGGCGATGCCGGAAAAATCTTGGATGGGGGAAGCGGCGGCGAGCGACCCGTGATCACTTCTCCCCTCTCCTTGGTGAAGGTGGAGGAACATCAACGCTCGAACATCAACAGTGAGTTGGGGAGAAGCCGACCGGGAGAACGGATCTCCGGCACCGGCAGAGCACCGGGAAACCCCCTGCCCCTTCCCGGTGGGGGGAATCTTTAGCTGAGCCCCCCCCCCCCCCCGCCTCCTTCCTCCTCTTCTTCCTCCTCCTCTTCCTCCCAGGGACTTAATTCCCCACGATTCTTCTCCCCGAAAAGCCGAGCGGCGGTGCCGTGCCGCCTCCGGTGCCCCCCACCCCGTTCTAACACTCCCCCCCCCCCCCCCCCAATCTTTCCATTCCTCCTATCCCAGAGTTCGAGCGGAGGCAAGCCAGACCCCTGGACGCCCCCCTCCACCGGGAAGAGGAAGGAGCCGAATTCCAACAAAAAATGGAGGAAACGCGGCAGCCGCCGCCGCGGATGAGGCCGGTGCCTTCCCTGGTCCCTCGCCCGCCGCAAACCTCCTTGGTGAAGTTCGTGGGGAACATCTACACCCTCAAATGCAGGTGGGTCACCCCGCAGGGAAAAGGGGGTTCCATCCCGTATCCCTACGGATCCCCTTTTCCGGAGGGGAGCGCTGCTTTTCCCCCCTCCGCGGGGCGGATCCCTCTTTTTGGGGGGGGTGGCTCCCCCCCCCCCCCCCCCCCCAAAATCCGCAATTCCCGAGCTGACGCCGTCTCCTCCGTAGGTTCTGCGAGGTGGAATTCCAAGGTCCCCTCTCCATCCAGGAGGAATGGGTCCGACATCTCCAACGACACATCCTGGAAATGAATTTTTCCAAAGCGGATCCTTTACGGGGCGAAGCTCCCCCTGCACCCGAACCCCCCGTCATCGCCGAGGCTCAGTAATCCCAAATCCCGGCACGGGAAACGACGGCAGATGGCACCGGAACATCCCCGCCCCCCCCCGCCTTTTTCCGCATCCACGATTCCCTTTTTTTTTTTTTTTTTTTTTTTTTTTTTTAGGGGGGAAAGGGGGAAAATCGATCGCTGCCTTCGCCCCTCCGGAGCTTTTCCCCCCCACCCTCCACCTTCTCCCGCATCCAGGGGACGAGCCGGGGCGGGGAGGGGGACAACCCCCGGCCACAAGCACTACAACGGATCAAGACAACCCTCGGCGATCCCATGGGAAAACACGCGGCAAACGGGATCCGGCACCGGATCGGGGAGGGACCGATCCCGGCACAGAGAGGGGAGGGGAGGAATTTTTCCCCCACCTTCCTTCTCCTTTTCCCCAAAATCTGTTTGTTTTGTTTTGTTTTGTTTTTTAACCCAAAGAACAAACGGTGTCGTCTTTACCGGACCGGAGGGGAATTTCGGGAAGCAGCCGCGTTCCCGGAAAACGCTGTGGATTTTGTATATGACCCTTAGAGTTAATGTATATTCGATTTTTTTTTCTCCCCCCCCCCTTTTTTTTTCTTTCCTCCATAGGCGACGATGAAATTTAGTCTCACGTAGATGTCGGAATCCCTCAGTTCCGGGATTGCATGTTGCCCAAAAATCCCCTTTTCCCACACCAAAAATCAAACCGCCGCCGCTTCCCTCCGGCTTTTTTCCAACGTCGGATTCACCGCTCTCCCTCGACCCCGTCCCGCCGCCGCATCCCCTTTAATTTCATCGGGGAGAGGAGCGCAGCGGATGAGACCCGCCGGAGATTTTTAAAAAACAAACAAAAAACTCCAGGGGGGAGCCGGAAAATCCCCAGGGAATTCCCGGCGTTCCCATCCGGAATCGGCCGCGGCGGCGCCGGGAGGATTTGGCTCAGCCCCCGCCCCCAGTTTCACCGTTGCTTTATTATTTCTTTTTATTTTTTCCCCCTTTTTTGTCTCCCCCCCGCCCCGTCTAGCACCATAGACCTGACTTTTTTAAACTCTAGATTTGTGTAGAAATAAGGAATATTCATTTTTATTTGGAAAAAATCCCGAAACTTCCGAATTTCGGAAGGAATTTTAACGGATAAATATTATTTTTCTTTTTTTTTTTTTTTTTTTTTTTTATTTCCAAGGTGGCTTTTTTTTTTTTGTTTGGTTGTTTGGTTTTTTTTTGGGGGGGGGGGCGGGGGGGGGCATATTCTGGTGATTTCTTGTACCCGGGAATATGGGACGATGGATTAAATTCTGGAAATGAAGCCCCCGGGGGGGGAGAGCGGAGTCTCTGGATACTGGGAATGGGGGGGCGGGGCTTGGGGCAAAGGGGGCGGGGCTTTTTGGGGTTGGGGGCGTGGTTTGAGGGAAGGGGCGGGGCTGGGGGCGTGGCTTGTGAGAAGGAGTGAGGTTGGGGCGTGGCTTGTGGGAAGGGGCGGGGTTGGGGCGTGGTTTGAGGAGTGTGGTTGGGGGCGTGGCTTGTGAGAAGGGGCTGGGGGCGTGGTTTGAGAAGGAGTGAGGTTGGGGGCGTGGTTTGAGGGAAGGGGCGGGCTGGGGGCGTGGTTTGAGGGAAGGGGCGGGGGCTGGGGCGTGGTTTGAGGAGTGAGGTTGGGGGCGTGGCTTGTGGGAAGGGGCGGGGCTGGGGGCGTGGCTTGTGAGAAGGGGCTGGGGGCGTGGTTTGAGGAGTGAGGTTGGGGGCGTGGTTTGAGGGAAGGGGCGGGGCTGGGGGCGTGGTTTGTGGGAAGGGGCGGGATTTGTGGGAAGGGGCTGGGGGTGTAGTTTGAGAAGGGGTGAGGCTGGGGGCGTGGTTTGTGGGGGAAGGGGCGGGGCTGGGGGCGTGGTTTGTGGGGAAGGGGCGGGGCTGGGGGCGTGGTTTGTGGGGAAGGGGCGGGGCTGGGGGCGTGGTTTGTGGGGAAGGGGCGGGGCCAGGGAATTGGCGGGATTTCGGGGCTCCTCCGGGGAGTTTTAAAGGGGATTGGGGGGTTGGGGGTGGGGGGAGGTAGGGTGCGGGGATGTGGCTTCGTGTCTTGGCGTCAGCGTGATGTCACGCCCACGGGTGACACGCGTGGGGGGGGGGGTCCACTTGAGTACCCCCCCCCCCCCCACCCGTCGGGGGGATAAACGCACCCGTGTGCGCCCCTCACGTGCACACAGGCATACACGGGGGGTGCGGACACGCGTGTGCACACGCTCACGGGTGGGTAAAGGTGCCCCCAGACCCGCCCCCCCCCCCGCGTGTGTAACACACGCGTGTGCACGCACGCCCCGCCCACGTGGGGCGCGGCCAATAGCTGCAGGCGTCGCGGCGAGGAGGGGCGGGGTTAGTGGCTGAAGGCGGGTCTGCAGCGCTATTGGCGGAAGAAGGGTCAGCCCGCCCCCCAGCTGGCCAATGAGAGAACAGAGCGGTGGAGGGCACGCCTGCGCGCGAGGTGACAGCCGCGCCGTCCAATCGGCGCTCTGCCTTTCTGGTTCCATTGAGCGAGGAGCTCGCCGCGTCGCGATTGACATCTGCGCCAGCCAACCGCCGCGGGGGCCGCCCAATGGAACGCGAGGGAGGCGGTGAGCGACATCTAACAACCTCCAATAGGAGCAGAGGATCACGCGGGGAGGCTGAACCAATAGCGGCGGGGAACGGAGGGAGCGCCGACCAATGAGAACGGGGAAGGCGGAGCGGCGAGGCCAATGGGGCGGGGAGGCGGGGCTCGCGCGCCGCCGTTACCGTCTCGCGCAGGAGGGAGGAGGCGGCGGCGGGTGGCGGCGCCGCCATCATGAGCTACTCAGGTGAGGGGCGGCGGCGGCGCAAGATGGCGGCGGGGGCGGCTTCGACGGGGGGGAGCTGAAAGACGCCGCTTCGGGGGTGGCCGCGGGTCCTGCCGGGGCCTCGGGGAAGGGTGATCGGGAGGCCGGGGGGGGGGAGGAGGAGGCCGGAGCCTGTGGGCGCTGAGACCGGGTGGGCTCCTGAGGGGTGACGGGCGCTGCCGCCGCCCGGCCTCACCCCCTCCCTCCGCCTTCCCCCCCGTCCCTGTGTCAGCTCGGTCCGAGGGCCCGGAGGTGGTTCTGGCTCCGGCCCGGCGCCTCGGAGCTACGCTATGGCCTCGGCCCCTCCGGTTCCAACCCCGCCCGGGCACCGGCCCGGTGTTCTCCGGGTACCCTCAGGCCGGGGGAGGTTCCAGCCCCGGTGCGGGGAGAAGGGAGCGAGCCAGACGCTGTTTCTGACAGAAAAATGATTTCTTTTTTAATCAAGCTTAATTAGGCTCTCTCTGGTTACTGCCTGGCGGTGGTGGCTGACAGGAATTCCTCGTCCTCGCACAGGTTACGGCTCTAACTCCCCTCCTCGCTTAATTTAGCGTCGATTTTGCCTTTTCCTCCTTTTAATCCGCACGTATTTATTCCTTCGCTGGCTCTCGGAGCAGCATCTCAGCTCACCTGTGGAGTCCGGTGGGCGTAGGAAGCGATTTGTCACTGTATTTGATATCAACTTTTATCTGGAAGCGGCTCAGGCTGTAACAATGACACTAGGGGTGGGGAGTGAAAAAAGAAAAATTAATAAATTACCCTTGTTTTGGGCAGAGGAGTCTGTAAGTAAGGGGGAAACGCAACGAGAACCTGCAAGGTAACATCGCTTTCCCGTAGCGTGCGTGTGGGTTGATGCGTACCCTCGTTAACGAGGCTGTAATCGCTTTGGAAATGAAGGTTGAGAGTAACGGCTTCTGGACCGGAGAGGGTGGGATGTCGGTGTCCCGGCCATACTGCGTCTTCCCGTCCAGGTTATCTCCATCTTCCAGCTGGTTTCCTGCAAGGGCAAAGTGCAGCGATGCCATCGAGATACGTTTCTCGCCCCAAAGGGCGTCTGAATGTCAGTCCTGGGAGGCTGCAGGTTGGCGGACGATGGGATTAAAACTTCCCCGACGTGTCCCGGTCCCTAATTTTTCAGTGTTAATTAGAGCGGGGTTTATTCCGTGCGAGATCCCTCTCGCTTTCCTAAAAGCTTCGCCTCTGCTCCAAAAATCCTCAGTCATGGAAATTGTTACGGGGAGCTTAGCTTGAAATTAAAACTCTTTTGTTCACACAAGACGAGCAAAGGGCGTCGCTTTTATGGGGACGTGTCATTGCCGGGGCGACATGAGGTTCGATTTCTTCGATATTTGGTGCGAGACCCGTGGATTATCAGGGCCGTTGCTCCGTCGTGACGCTGGGTAACGAGAATCTTTGGGCGTGATGACGGTAAACTTGTCTCTAATTGCTTTTTGCTCTTTTCTAGGTTATGGAGACTGGAACTCTGGGACGAACAGAGGCAAGTACAATAAAAACTAGAATAATTTTCTGGCGGATTGGTTTATTACCTTCCACTTCAGGTCCGTTTCCCGAGCGAGACACGCAGAGGTCGGCGATGAACAGCCACAGACCCCCGCGTAGTCTCTTACTGTTCCACCCGTGTAACGATTTTCTTCTTTTATTTCACAAATTCACCTTGAAGCCAACAGGAAACTTTGTTACCGTAAACAGGAGAACTGTTTTAGGTGGAATATTTGGGTTTTGGAGTTGTTTTCCCCCAAAAAACCAACTCTCTACTGCTTGTGAAACACAAATGAATCCAACAAACTCCTTCTCTGCGTGTGCCAGCAGCCAAATAAAAGGTCAGGGGGCAGAAAAAACTAAATTTTAAGCCTCAGCAGGCTTTTAATTGGCTTTGCGTGTATTTCCTACAGCGTTTTTTTTTCCTGTTTCTAACAGTTTTGGTTTCTTTAGCAAGAGGAGAAGCCTCTGTGTCGCTTTCTGATAGAAAACGTGTGGGAAACGCTTGGCCGAAAGCAGTTTTGCTCTCGGTGCTTGGCTGTGCTATCTCCGCAGAGAACAAGTACGCGACACGGCGTCATCCCGTTGCGTTTAAGAGGTTCTAAAGCAGCTTATATAGTTCCCGGTGAAGGTCTGTCCTAGCTGCTTTGTGTCAAACTAAAAACCAGCTTAAAACCGGTTCTCGGATACCTCTGGCTTAACCCAAACCGGGTTTTTATGGAAGCGCTGCCTTGGCCGCGCTGATTCCTCTCCTGAGCGGGTTAGACGGAGGAAGCTCTAGGCTGCGGCTGCGTTTTATTGTTCCCTTAAACCTTTGTGAGCTCAACAGTTCAGAGTTTATAGGTGAATTGAATAGAAATTTGAGCTTTTATTTAAATTTTTAACTGTCTCTGGCGATCGCTTGGGGCATCTTAATGCAAATAAAAATATTAGCGAAGCTGGATAACTGGAAATAAACCTGGCTCATTTATTTTTTGTTGTTCCAGGTTACGAGGGATACAGTTACGGCTATGGATACGGCCAGGATAACTCGGGGAATTACGGATACGGCATGGCCACGTCAAACTCCTGGGAAATGGCCAATTCGGACGTTGACATCAACCCCGACGGTTCGGGCGGCGGCAACGCTGACGCCGTCATCGCGAAAATGAACCAGCGCTTAGACATGGTGTCGCACATGGACGCGGACGCGATGCAGGGAGGACACTACGGATCTGGCGGAGACAGGTGAGAGGGGAGGTGGGAGGCGAGGAGAAGCAGTAACGATCAGCTACTCGTTAAAGAGTCGTCGCTGCTCGGTTTGTTCGTCGTTCTTGCCTTTTTCCGGTGTCGTGACTCGATTGAGTGTCCAGAGGGGGCTCAGCCTCGTCCTCTCACCTGCTGTAACTGTAAAATAGGATTTCGCACAAAGTTTTTATCTGTATCTTGCGAAAAATCCAGATTTGGGACTTAAAGTGCAGCCTTTACAGCGGTGCCTAAAATTTCAGGCTCTTGAGTAAAATAATTACTATAAGGAACCTTTCTTATTCCTCGTTTTCACGTGTTTATGTGCTTGTAAAGGAGTGTTAAAGAAAACAAGGCCCTACTTCATACTTAATCGGAGTTCAAATTACTAATTTTGATTAATAGACTACTGCAGGCAGGATTTTGTAGCCAGTGTTGCAGGAGATGCTCAGCTCTACGACAGTCAGCTCCTTGCTGATCCACGATAATGTTTTAGTACTAATAAACAGGATTTTTTTTCCCCAAAGATTCCCAGTTTATTAACGGGCACAGCAAATTTTGAGCCAGGACTTGGTATTTCTGCAGGGGGATGACTTGTTCCAGGTTTTTAATGCCTTAAATAAGTAAAAGTACGGTGAAAAAAGTAAAACTCAGGAGTAAATATCAATAAATGCGATGTGACTGTTTTCTACTCCGCTCCTACGCTTCCAAGCCAGTAACTCCTCTATGAAATCGTACGTCCGTATTATCAAATTGATTTGTTTCGGTCACTTGCTCAGTTTAACCGTGCTGGAACGGGGCTGTCGAATCATTCTGCGGATTTTTGTCCCTTCAAACGTCGTTTTGAGCTTCTCCACTTTGATGTCGCGCGCCATCAGTTGCCCCCTCACAGACACGCGGCGCGTGTTTCTACCGATTCGGTGCTGCCGCATCAGTTGGGAACGGGGTAGGCTTCATTAAAAGGCCAAAAAATTCCCGCTCCGCGCAGGAAATAACGCAAAACACGGTAAGAGGAGCCGAGAACGTCGGCTCCGGGCTATAACAAAGCAAAAAAGGAGCCGCTCGCCCTCCGGCTTATGCGTAACCGGACGCTGGCAGCTCCTCCATCGGTGCCATCCTGATTTTGTAGCCCCAACACCTCTCCTTGTATCGGTGGGGTGACTTTCTTCAACCTGGGAGCTGGGATAACTCTTTCCCCCCCCCTCCAGGCTGATTCCTATCTCCGTGCTCCCGAGGCCTCGCCGTGAAGCGCAGCGGCACAGGGTCGCGCTTCGACGGGGTTCGTTAGCTCAGCATCGCGATCTTTTCGTGAGCGGCGGGTTTCCTCATCGGTCAAAGCAGTGGCGGCAGGCGAGCAAAGCTTTAAATTCCAGTATGAAGCCCGTGCTGCGATTTTTAGTATCGCAGAATATAAAGTTAAAAATCCTCCGTGGCCTCGTTTCCAAGAGGAAAAAAATGGATTTAAATCGGTTGGGGCACGTGTCGGCTTTCCAGTTGGGAAAAACGATCTCTTAACGGATGGATTGCAGGTGGGGAGCGAGGAAGGCTGGGTCTGGAGTAGGTTCTTTGGTTGTGCCAAAGTGTTCCTTGAGTAGCTGAGGAGTAAATCTCGCTGCTCCTGGAAGTATTTCTGGGTAAGGTGGAACTTGCCGTGAGGACGAGCAGCTCTCCGTTCGCTTCGGCTGCTCCTAAAGCTCCGTTTGAAGCGGATCTTTGGGAACAAGGAGAAAGCGATCACCCCCAGCCTCAGCGGGTGAAGCAACCTTTGCTCAACGCAGTTGGGTTTGGTTTTTTTATTCTTTTAAAATATTTTTGGTAATTCTGGAAGAAACGGATGGTTTGAGGGGCTCCCTGGTGTCAGGTTTTTCCTGTGTCTAAAGCTCTATGGTTCCTCCACCACTGGAAGGGGAATCTTGACGCTCTGTCTCCAGCTTCTGCTGGTCCGTGTCCTGTCCCACCACGTGTGAAACGTGACACGTCTGCTGATTTGAAAAAATAAATCTAAAAAAATCTATTTTGATGGGTTTTGCTTGCTTCGCCTCTGCCGCCGTTTCTCAGCGGTGTCTCTCCGACGCATCTCTTTCAGGTACGACTCGTACGAATCCTACGACTCGAGGTCATCGATGAACGACCGTGACATGTACCGATCCGGCTACGATTACAACGAATCCGAACACGATAACGATAACGCCTACGAAGGTCACTACGACAACTTTTACGGAAACCGTCGGGATCAATACCAGAACAGAGCACGGGATAACTTTGGTCAACGGGGTCAGAATTGGGGTAGAGACGGACGCAATAACAGACCCATGGCGTCTTCCTATCCTGGGCGCATGGGCGGACAGTGGAACGAGCCGCCGCAATCGATGGGATCGCGAGGTCTCGGTCCCCACGGCTCCTCCAGGCTCCCTTCCCTCTTCTCCCACAACATTATCCCAGAACTCGGCATGTTCCAGGGAATGCGAGGTTTCTCGGGAAATATGCGTTACGGAGGAGGAATGATGAAACAACGAATGAGGAGAAACTGGAAAATGTGGGACTCGGATTTTAAAGTAAGTATTTGTGCGATATCCTCCCACCTGCTCGGCTCGAATAGAGACTTATTTCCCAACAGACCCACGCGAAGGGCTCCAAAATACGCTCTGGGAAGCGATAATACAGAATTCTGCGCGTTATTGGTTTTGTAGCGTGTTTTCTCCGAAGCAGAGAGAGGAGGCCGTGCTCAGTTGTGGAGCGGTATTGATACATGAGATGTTTTAATCCTTAAAATCTTTATTTTCTGAAGGTAGGAGAGTATCGTGGTCCTTCACGGCTTAATCCCCCGCGTTACGGGATAGAGGTGCGGTGGATTACGTCCTTCCTGATCGCCTCTGCCTGTCAGAAACTTAACGCGGGAAGCTTAACTCGCTAAAAATGAGTGAAATAAAACCTCGCTGGCTGTGGAGGGCACCCGCTCGTATGGCAGGAATTAACCTTTCTCTTCTCTCGCAGCCCCAGAAAAAGAAAATCAAAAAAGATCCCACCGCCAAGAAGCGGAAGCAAACAAACAGCTCCGACGAACCCGACAGCAAGGCGGCGAAGACGGATGGCTCCGACAACTCCGACTCCGACAACGGTAAGAGCGGAGCGGCTTCACGGCACGCTCGGGAGCGTTAGAAAGTTGCCGCTGTCTTTATTTCCGGCAGAACCGTCGTGCTTTGCCGCACGGTTTAACGTGGTGGTGAAATTGTTGGTGTCGACCCGGGTTACTTCTCTTAATGCCGACTGTGGCGTCTCTTTCAGAGGAGGGAACGGAAGGAGAATCGGGAGAAAAAGAGGAGAAAGAAGGCTCCAGGGGTGTAAGTAGCTCTTGAAAACCGCTTTATCGTGATTAAAAGCTGTAGTTCTGGTTGGAGGTGGTGAGGGCGGATCCCTGGACTCCCGTGTTATTCCCAAATCGAGTTGGGAGGGGAGAAGCTCGGACAAGTTGGGGGAAGCGGATGGAAGCAAAATGTTCCATCGAGGGACGCGTGGATGTTATGGGGGCTTCCCAGCTCCACCCACCAGCTGTCCTGTCGCTGCAAGACGCTTTACGACGTCGAAACGCAGTAAAATACAAGCGTGCAAATACCTTTAAGTAAGGAAAACCCAAAAAGATCAATTGTCTGCGACGTGGCGCATCCCAAAGTGCGGGATTACGCTGCCGGGCTCTAGTCGGGGGCTGAAGGAACCCCTCCGCCACGCAGTGAGTTCTGACCTCTCGGATTTAAGATCTGCAGCCGTCGCAGAACCATCTCCTGCCGTGCCGGATGTTCTGGAGCAGCCAGATCCGGTGGAGGTGTCACTCTTTGGGTGCCTGGGGAGGGTTTGGGAGGCAGCGTGCTGGTGAAGATGGCAAAACCAGGCGTTCGCTTTCTCTCGATGGTTTTAAATTCCCGACGTTACATTTTTAGGAGGGGGAAGATGAAGAAGGAAAAGATTCAGAGAAAGGTGAGTTGGCACGTGCGACGGCAGAGCGTGACCCCCTCCTCCAGAAGAGAGATTTCCAGTGAAATCCGCTGGGTTTATTCAGGCTCCTTCGGTTCTTAGAATCCGTTCATGGCTTCGCCGTCGTTGCGTCTTGGTGACCTGAGCTAAACTTCTGCACCTTCTCCGCGAAGGGCCGTTTGGCTTCCATCCACGCGTGTCCCCGAGTCCCCTGGGGACGCCGGTCTGATGCCGCGATAGATATCGGAGGCGCGGTCCTACGAGCCAGACCAGTCGAGGGGTTGTTTTTTTTTTTGCCTGCGATTGCGTCACCAGAGAGAAATGGGGCGGGGGGGCTCTTCCCCGGGTGCCGGTTCACTTGATCCTCAGGATGAGACCTGTCAGATCTCCGCTGCTGGGAGGCCAGGGGGCTAGCTCAGCTGTAACGTCGGCATTTAGTCAGATGAATCCCATCCTTTGTGTCTGCTCAGGGATAAGGAAATGCTGTAAAAGCCCTGCTAGGGAGGAGCTGGATCCCTCGGTCGAGGTAGGTTGGTGAAGCTGCTAGCCCAGGGGCTTAGGGAACCAGATTTAATTCCCGGCCGTACCGTAGACTTGATTTTTGGGTAAGTTGTTCGGGTTGTGAGACGGGATGGAGCTTCCCGGCTTGGAGGAGCACGGCGAGACGCGAAAGGAGCTCGGAGAAGCAGGAGGGCTGGGAAGGAACCCGTTGGCGAGATGCGTGGGGGTGTCCCCGCTGCCCGTCCCGCCGGCGGGCGGCATGAATTTGATCGCAGGATCTGTCACCAGGGTGAGCGGACAGAGCAGCAGTTTTTCTGTCCCGAAAAGAAGCGGTGTAAATTCATCCCCCTCACCCGAGCTTTACTGCGTTGCCAGTGTTAGCTCTGAGAGGCTGGGCAAATCGGAGCGGGTGGTACTTAAATAAATCAACCCTGTAACTAATTAACACTTAAAACTTCATAAAAACCAGTAGCAGCAAATGCTAATTAAAACCAAGAGCTGGAAAATGGTGTTAGAGTCTTTCTGCTATGGTTCTCCACCCACCAAGCTTGTCCCAGTGCAATTTTTTTGGGGGGTTGGGTGGGGGGGAAGCTAATTTGGTTTATCTGTCATTGGCTGGTGAAAGCAGCTTCTTGACTCTACGGTATCTATACGTTGTGCGGGTTGGTTGGGCTGATAACTAAACTTGTCTAGGGAAATTCTCTTTAATCAGGTGGTGCCCTGAAATACAACCTGCTTTAAACACTTAGGTGCTTTAACAATTCAAGAAGAGATCAGTCAAATCAAACGCAAATTGCAGGCGGGCAAGAAAACTCAAGAGAGGCAAAAGAAGAGGCATCGGGATCGCATGGTAGAAAGGTAATGTCTCCTATTTTGTATTTTTTAGTGGTGTTACTTGTTTGATGGTTTGGTTTTTTCCTCAGAGGCCGCAGTATTTGCGGCTGGGATCCTTCCTTTTGTTCCCAGTTGTCCCAGTGTTTTATCTGTTGGTTGTAGAAGGTGCTTTGCTCTTGTTGTCCATGCTTAAAAAATAAATAGAAACGGGGAAAATCTCTGGGAAACATCTCGTAAATGCTTTAAGGGTTAGAGACTTCCGTGAGTTTATCTGCTGCTCCTTATGTAGCCCGAGGGGCAGTAGATCCGGTGGGAAAGCGGTGCCCTGTAGAGCTGGAATGGATTGGTTTGAATATCGCTTCCCTTCGCCTCTCTCGACAGGATCCAGTTTGTTTGTTCGTTATGCAAATATCGGACCTTCTACGATGACGAGATGAACAGTCACCTTGAGAGTAAATTCCATAAGGAACACTTCAAGTTTGTTGGAACCAAGTTGCCTCAACAAACAGCTGATTTTCTCCAGGTGAGCCTCTGGCTACGTTTCTATCCCCTGGGTTTCAGAATTTTTGGGGTTTATTATTTTTATTTTGGGGATACTGTAGAGCTAAACTGCCCCTCTAAGTAACGGTGTTGGAAACTGCTAGAGAAGGTGGAGTAATTAATACCAAATATTCTGCCATCTAGGAATACGTTGCTAATAAAACTAGGAAAACGGAAGAGCGTCGTAAAGCAATTGAAGACATTAACGCGGTTATTCAGCAGATTTACAGGGACCAAGACCTTACGCAAGGTGAGAGCTCCTTTGTTGTGTGCATCGGCTGCCTCATCAACTCTATAAATAGTAAAATAGTTAAAAAATAGTAGAAAGGGGAGGGGGGGAACCTGCTGGTGTTGCTGAAGAGTAAAACCTACTGTAAGTTCAAGTGCACTGTCAGCTGCTTCAGGTTATTACCCGGCTTTATGGGTGCTAGATAAGCAATTAGCTGGCTGAAGAGATTAATTTTTTTGCAAACCCGCAGCGCTGATGCGGCCACAGCTCGTGGCACCGCAGCGTGCGGCCAGGCTTGTCTCGGGGCCAGCAATGTTCCATGAACTTGGCCGTATGTAACGCGCGCTCCGCGTGGCTCCTGCTCCCCGGCAAGACGGTTTTGATACTGGTGCAAGGGTTAGAAGCGAGTTTGTAATGTAATTGCCAGTAAAATCTGGAACACAGCACAAATCCCCGGATTATTTTCCGGTTACTACCCTTCCTCGCTTCCTTTTCAGACGTTGGCATGGAGCATTTTATTAAAAAGGTGGAGGCGGCTCACTGCGCTGCCTGTGACCTCTTCATCCCGATGCAGTACGGCATCATCCAGAAACACTTGAAGTCGCTCGACCACAACCACAACCGCAGGGTGAGTGGGCAGCCCGGCGCCTCGGGGGTCTCGCAGGCTTCGGCAAGAACGGGAGCACAAATTTGGGTGGGTTTAGTTCGTGAAATGAGGGAGAACTTTTCTTTGTCCTCTTCAGCGCTTCTCTCCCCAGCCTGCAGTTAATTTTGGCTGTTCTTGGGTCCCCAAAAACTTCACCTTTGTAAAAGTTGGCAAGCGAAGGTGTTCATGGGATTAAAGCGCCTTCAGCGGAGCCTCGCGCCAATCTGAAAACGAGATCTCGCGCGTCTCGGATCTCGCGTGTCTCGCCCTGTTTCTTGCAAAATAAACAACTTTCTGACTTCTCCATGTACACGTGGGGACAAACTTTAGCAGAGTGAGCAGTGAGCTGAGGTGACGGCCGTCAGGCGACGGCTCTTTCTAGGTACAAAATGCATCTGGCGGCACACAACTGTAAATCTCGATGCGTTACGTCTTAAGCGCAATTTTTATTTTGTCCTCCCGTACAGGCCATGATGGAACAGTCCAAGAAATCGTCGCTAGTAGTCGCAAGGAGTATTCTCAACAACAAATTAATCAGTAAGAAACTGGAGCGGTACCTGAAGGTACGTATTTGTGGAGATATTTCATGACTTCATCTGTCGTCTTCCTGCCCTGCGTTACACCGAACCCTGAGCAAACAGGCTGAACAAGGTCTCCAGTTTAAACTTTTGGCCGGAGACCTGACTGTTGCGTTGTTGCCGCTAATTTTAGTGTTGATTTGAATTCTCGAGGTGGCATCTGCTTTCAGGAGCTGCTCACTGAACCGCTTTTGGTGCAGCCGTAACGCTGAACTTCTTGGGAGGGTTTGCTGGCGCGTGGCCGGCGTGAATTCCTCGAAGCAGCTGGAGATAAACTCGCAGCAGACGAACGCTTGTCTTCTCTTTTTCAGGGTGAGAATCCTTTCACGGATGATCCAGAAGAAAAAGAGGAGCACGAGGAAGGAGAAGGGGGAGCCAGTGGAAGTGTAGAGGAAGGAACAGCAGAAGGAGCAGATGAAAACAAGGATGAGGAGGAGAATCCAGAAGAAGAAAATCCAGAGGAGGAAAATCAAGAGGAAGAAAATCTGGAAGAGGAAAATCCAGAAGACGATGAAAATCCAGAGGAGGAAAATCTGGAAGAGGAAAACAAGGATCCCGAAGAGAACCCAGGAAGAGGTGAAAATGAGGAGGAGCGAGAAGAAACGGGGACAGAGACAGAAATTGCGCAGCCACAAGCACAAACGGAGGCGGAGCCGGATGCGGAAAAGGCGGAGGAGCAGACGTCCCCGCCTGCGGAGGAATCTCTCCCTGAGGAAGAAGAGCAACAGCCAGTAGAAGGGGTGGAGGTGGATGATGAGGAGGAAGAGAGTGAGGAACCTGCTGCAGCACAAGAGGAGGAGGAGGATGCGGAGTAAACTCTGGGTGGGGAAACAGATGTGTAAAAGACCTGATGTATTTTGTTGTGGGTTTTTTTTTTTTTAAACATAACTGTATCTGTGAATTTCATAGCACATCTTTTGAGTTCTCATTCTACTAAACTCACTTAGGCAGTGGAAGCCTTGACCTGTAAAGTGATTTTTTGGAAAATAGAGGAAATGTTGTTTGGTTTTGGTTTTTTTTTTACCAAATCTTCATTTTAGTAGCTAGGTTTTGTGCGGTCTCTGTTTTTTAGATGGCTTTGTACTAGGAGAATTTCCTTTCGAGCATGTGTGCAAACCAGTGCTACTTCACGATCTGGCAAACGAAACCTCTTCTCTTCCCCTTGAATTGAAACTTTTCTATATTTAACAAAGCTGTGGTTTGTCCCCTTAGTCTGTCTGTCTGGAAACATCAGAAATTTGGTTCTGGGGGTTTAATTTCTGCAGTGTACGCCGTTAACTTCCACGTGACTGTAATATTCCCCCTGATGTTTTATTCTTCCTTTTAATGCGGAGCGAAATTAAGTGGTGTCAACGTTGTATTGTTTGTAAAATGCTTTCATTTTAAAGGTGAATGTTTTGGTGGGTGGAGATAAAAGGACTATCCTGAGATGACCTGTGACTCTGCCTTAATTTCTGGTGCCCTGCTAAAGCTTGTGAGAGGTTGGAGGCTTAGAACCGGTCTACAAACCTCGTTGTCTCCATGCTCTGGTTTGTTATTTGGGTTCAGCTAGGCTTTTCTCTCTTCTGTGCAGCAGATGGAGCTGAATTACTCGCCTGAGGTACTAGTAAAAGCTTGGTTGAAGCTGTCGTTGGTCCATCATCACTCAGAGGATGGTTTCCCTTTCCTGAAACGAGGGAGAAATAAGGAAATTAGTTTCCGTGACACCGCAGAGGTTATCGGTGCTACGGAGAGAGGCGGCCGGCAGCTTTCTGCCGGGTGGGTTGATGGATAAGTACATGCTTTGCCTGGAATCGCCACATCCAGACTTAAAAACCTCCAGCTTGGCGTCACTTGTACGAGAGAAGTTTTCCCCAGCGATGGGCAGAAAAGGAGATGGAAGTAGTAATGCCGAAGACAAAAGCGCTGACCTCAAACCCTTTCCCACAGCGCGGTCCCTGGTGGCAGCGACCACCCGATCCTTCGGCCGCAAACCCCTCTGCGCGCCAATGGGATTGAGAGATGGATGAGAGAAGCTCCGGGAGAGGGAACGCTTCACCTGCTCCGTGCCCGGGAGATGAATTGCCCACAAAACCACCGAGGCTCAGGTCCTGAACTGTTTATCCTGGCGTTGCCCGTTCCCCTTCCCGAGCGGTGACCCCCTCTTCTGCTGACGGACTAGTTCTGGAAGATTCTTTTTCCAAACATAATTAATAGCCTGAGTCGCTAAATAACTCGTTGGTGCTGTAACGACATCCCAAATCTTGCTTTGATGTGTGTTTTGAGCTCAGAGCAGCCTAATTACTATGCTGTGGGAATGAACCGGGTGTCTTGGAGGGTGCTGGTGGCACTGGGGGAAAATTTTGGAGGGGTGTGGGGTTAGAAAGCTGCCTCAATCCTCATCTTCACACATTTTGGCTTTGAAGACAGGCCGGCGTTCAGCTAGCCACCATCATCGGCTCAGATTCAGCCTGTGCCAAGAAAAGAGGCTTGATTCCGTCACCTCCTCTTACAGCCGCTGGCTTTTCCTCCTCGTTTTGTGGCGATTTCCAGGTTTCCTCCTGCTTTTCTCTGTGGAAAGTCTCCAATCTCGATAATGACCTCATCCTATCCCGATGGAAAAACAACTGGGCTTTGGCTTTGTTGAAGTGCCAAGACCTGCCTTCTGCTCGAGTTTTACTGTGTGATCGATGATTTGGATTTTCAGAGAGAATTATGAGGGAAAAATCTTTTGATTTAAGGTTTACTTAAAGAAAATTGAGATTCTTTAATGGCTGTAGGCTGCCTGTAACCTTAAATATTGGGTTCGGAAAGTGGTGAGATCTCTGTGAACCAGCCATTCTTTTTAAAAACAGACAAACCTCACTTTTATTTGTAGTACAGTGAGTTACACCTTCCTTATACCTCCCCCTTTCTGCTTTATTTTCTAACTTTCCCCTTTCTGCCATCCCCATTTCTCAAACTTTCTGGCTGGAGAAACGAATTTTGAGGAGAGGGACTATGGAGGGGTGCAGGTTTTGTGTTAAATACGCTGGGTTTTGGGGAGAAGAGTCTTCATCTTGTGGTCTGGAGGGTCAGCGGCTTTTCCCGTTCCCCCTTTGCTCGCTCCAGAAGCGTTGGCATGAAGGAAAACATCTGCAGAACTTCCAGCAGGGAAGAGTGAGCGGAGCTTGGGCTGCTTGCTGCGCTGGTCATCTTCTACCTGTTGATTTTTTTTCCACCCTGCTTATTAACAAGGAGAGGAAAAATGAAAGAACAATTTGTAATTAATTCCCTTCTTGTGTAATTGGGGCCTGAGTGAAGTTACCTCGGTGTTTGAAGTTCAGGTTGGAAAGAAAGTCTCCCCTTCTCTTAGCAGAACCAAGCTTCCCCTTGCGCAGGTGAATTTTTATCCCTTCAACAATCGCTTTTTGGGTTGATAAACAGGTACTTTGTGTGTTTCGGACGCCTCCCCACACCGTTTACCTTCTGGTGACAGATTAATTGTACAACAGCCCTTCCCTTGGACTCTGAGCTTTGTGTTCCCTTTAAACCAAAGGTCTGGCCAAGGAGCGAGTCCTCGAGCAGCAGCCGGCGCGTGTGAATTGGTGCTGAGCCCAGACTGCCACCCGTGCTGCTGTACTGATGAGGTTCGGGGCTCATCCAGCTTCTCAGGAGCGTTTAGGAGTGTTTGAGGCTTTACGGTTGCAGCGTAACTGGGTCTTCATACACTAATTATTGCGGTGGGTTTGTGTTCTGAGCCAAAATCCTTGAATTAAGGGCAGATATAGATAAGCTGCGTAGGGGCACTTTGCATTTTCTATCTACAGCATTAAGATTTTCATGGCTCTGTGCTCCTCTAGGATGCAGGCAGTAAACTCCAAACATCTGACAACAATTAATTAGTCTTGCTAATTAAAATCCCCTCGGACTGCTCAAAGCCGATGATCTGCAGGAACAATCCAAGCACCTCGTCCCCGCGGAGTCGGAGAACGCCGAGTGGAGAGGTGAGGAAGCGGAAACCAGCCGGGAAGGGCTCGAAGTCTGCGGGTGCTTAAAATTCTTCCGTGCCAACTTCCCTGTAACTGTTTTCCCTGAAGGAATTCTCTCTTAAGAAAACTGCCATCGCGTAGAGCTCAGCACAGCTCCTGCGTGTTGACTGCTAGGAAGGATGGGCTTTAGGATATAGGTGCTATACATCTGGCCGTCACTCAATTTATGCCCGTCACGATGTTTTTTGGATGCTTCCGCTTTTCCCTAAGGAAAGGTGAGCCGAATTACTGCTTCGGCTTGCTTCCCTCCATGCTTCGTACATCTGCTGGCTGTATCCCACGTCGATTCGTTGGAGAACACGCAATTAAGTGCCACAATTCAAATTTACGCAGCTCAGCATAAATAAGCGTGTTTTATTTTCCCCGCAACATCCTTATGTCCGAGGCCACTACCCTCGGCAGTGGCCCTGGCCCGGGGGCGGTAGCGGATTTAACTTGTGTTTTCCGATTGTTCAGCCAAGATCTCAGTTTCTGCGAATGCTCTTGGGTGTATTTTATCATGTTGGTTAATAATTATACGCTTTGTAACCACCCGGGGTTACAAATTCTGCCTCACTGCCCCTGTGCCCAGGGCAGCCTGGATTTTTTTTTTTTTCCTCCTGTAGAGGTGTATTTTAGGAGCATCAAGAAGGATCCGGGGAAGAGATGGCAGGAGGTTTTGAGGCGAGCATTGGGGTGTTTGGGAGCAGCCAGCCCCGTCTCCTGGCAGGATTTCCTGCGGACGCGTCCGCCCTTGTAGCTCAGAGGCTGCAGGGAGCGTCTCACAGCGAGGAGTTTCGAGGCGCTCGAGCTTTCTGGGGTGTCTGTTGGTCATCGGCAATTAAGGACGGCTGGTAGAACTTGTTTCTGGGGCGTTCCATATAGAAATGTACAGATAACGTGGCACGGCGGCACTGATTTAACTCCTTACTCTGATTGTGAAGTTGCCAACAGCTTTGTGTTCATTTATTTTAATTGTTTTAGATGAGAAACACATGAACAAGGCTTCAAACAGTATTAAATTGAGGACTTCTTTCAAGAATATATCCCCTAGAGCATCGTTTCTGGATGTTTCCAGGTTAGAAATCCGTATGTAATCTATAAGTATTTCCCTAAGGTATGGAAACAATTGTAGGATCCTGCGAGTCTCCAATCAACATGCTGACATGGCCGCTCGTTATTAATGTGGGCTTTAAATCCTCCCCCTTTCCTTCTAGAAATCAATTTCTCTCGGCTCTAATACCTGGCTGCTATCATAATCTCCAGATTTAATGGGTAAAGATTTTTCCAGCTTGGGTGTTTGTCCAGCCCTTCTGTCGTTTGGATTCTCTTTGTCGGGCTCTGTATTCCCCAGGATTTTTCCTAATTTTGTTTAAAACCCCCCGTTATCACCCTCTGCCTGTGCCGTTCTGGCATTTTGAGGGCTGGAATAACCCTTGGAGCTTTTATTTCCTCCTCAAATTATCCCACAATGCTGCTTCTCCTGCTCAGTCTCCTCCATCGCATTTTCTACCACTTGCAGCACCAACTGGGACCATCAAATGCAGATGGTTGTTCCTCATGCAACTCAAACTGGATTTTCTTGGGTTTAAGTGGTTTAAATTAATAAAAAAAAAAACCAGGGGAAAAAATCCCTTGAGGAGCAGCACGTGCGCCTGTGCCACAAACTGGGGCTATTTTGGTTTTACTCTTTGAAGGAGAGATAATGACCTCATGGTCTTATTCTACCTCCGGCTAGAACGAGCCGTTGCTGGTCCAGGAGTTTTCCCAGTTTTCCCACCAGAATAAAAGAATTTTTCTCCTTGTTCTACATCTTTTTTTCTTTCAAGCTCTATTGATCAAACCTAGATGGAGTTCAAGGATTGTTCTCTTCCTTGCAAATAAGCAGGTTTGATTTACACCAGGCAGAGCTGAGATGCCACAATTGTTCATCCTTTACGTGATTTATAGCCGGTTCTTTCATAATTTGAAATAAAAGTGTGTCCTTCAGCCTTTTGCGCTTTGGTTCAGGTGATAAAGGAATGCAGCTTGTGAAACGCAGGGCTTGAGGAAATCCACGGATGCTTTTGGGGTGCAACCTACCTCTCCTCACCAGCTGCCGCTGGTTGCTTTTAAGTTGCTTTGATCCGTTTTTTTTTTTTTTTTTTTGGCAAAACCTGAGGTAAAAAGCTGTCATCTCGCCGGGCTGAAGCCTTTGGCACTGCTGCGCCTCAGGCCGTGGTCGCGGAGATGCAGTTTTGGGGATCCTTCTGCGTGAGGTGAGAGGGTTTGGGCCGGGGAGGGCGGGCACCATCGCTGTGAGGGGCTGGGGTCAAGGCCGGGGCCTCGGGGGACCGCGGGAAGGGTTAAGGGTCAGTTTAGGAGCCGAGGGACAAAGGTGAGGGGTCAGGGCCCGCCGGGTGAAGGCCCGCGGGGGAGCACCGGGCCCGCGGGCTCCATGGCGACCCCCGCCGCCAACATAATAAAAGGTGAGAAGCGAGCCCCGCGCTTTCAACCAATCAGGAGAGGGAATGGCTGTGATTGACAGGAGGGAGCCCCGGTGTCGGCCCACGGAGGAAGTGCTGTGGCCAAATAGGATCGGGGGATGGATGCGGGCAGGGGCGCGCTGGCCAATGGAAAAGGCGGGAGGGTCGTGCCTCTCAGCGAGCTCGGCCAATGGCAAGCGTGGGGGTGGGCTTCTGGAGCGGGGCCAATGGAAAAGCTTCGTGGGCGGGCCACAGCGACGGTGGGGCCCAATGGGCGGCGGGCGCGGTGCGCCTGCGCAGCGGGCGCTCGGGCGAGCAGTGCGGCGCCGCTGACCGGAGGCGGAGGGGAGAGATGGAGCAGGGATATGGCGGTAGGTGCGGGGCGGCCTCGGTGCGCCGCGGGGACCGGTCTTTCCCCTCCTCTGGGACGGTGGCTCGGTCCTCCCGCCGCCTCAGCGGCTGCTCCCCGTAGCGGCGAGCGGGGAGGGGGGGAGTCAGCCCCTGCGGGAAGCGTTGTACCCGCCTCCCGTGAGGGGACGCCGCTGCTGATTGGTTGAGCGTCGCGTCAGTCCGCGCTAGCGTGCCGCCGATTGGTGGGTGGGTGCTAGTCAAGGGGGGGGGCCGTTCCCTCCTCACACACCCCCCTCCCTCCGTGGGGGGGGGCGGAAATGGAGCCGGTCCCATTTCTAAAGACGACACAAAATGGCGGCCGCGCGGCCACGCCCCCCCGCCGCGTGCGCGCCGCTCCTTTTCCCCCCTTCTTCCTCCGGTTGTGTCCCCGGTGGGGGACCCTTTCCCTTCCCCGGGGGGGGTACCGTCCTCTCCCGGTGGGGCCCCGACCGCTTTGGGGGTGTGTCCCCCCACCCCAGGTACCTCAGGCGGGACCGAAAATCCGCCCGCCCCCCCCCCCCCCCCCGTTACCCCCGGATGAAGCAGCAGCGACTCTCTCAGGAGCGGGGGCCCGATCCCGACACCTGTCCCGACCATAAACCCCGCCATAACGAGCCGCGACGGCTCTTCCCCCTCCAGTACCCGCCTCACACCGTCCAGCTGGGGCTTTACCCCCCCCCCCCCCGAGGTGTTTCCCTCCTCCCCGGTATAACGGCAACCGGTAAGAAGGCGTCGAATGGAGCATAAGGCAGCAGGTGAGACTCCAAAACGGCAGGGAAAGGCCGTTAACATCGTGAAGCTGCGTTTGGCGGCGTTGGGGAAGTGATTTATGAGAGGGGAAAACCCGTCTTCCTTCATCAAAGCAACAAACGACGTCTTCTCCCGGCCTTTGCTGGTCTTTTTTATGTCTCTTTATGCAAAACGAAGCTAGCAGAAGCAGAAACTGAAAGAAGATCGTTGTGATTGAAGTTTTAACAGCTGAATATTGGTTGTTTAAAGCCCCTTGATGAAGTTTGTTTAGATGCGAGATGGCGGCATGTGGCTAAGCACTCCCGGATCGCAGCCGAACAGCCTGGATCCTCTTCCCACCCCAAATTCCCGCTTCGCTTCACTTACATTCATGTTGAGAGACGCCACAGTCCCACGAGGGTGCATTTTACTTCGCTGTTGAAAACACTTCCTTGGTTTTTATAACATAATTATGGCTGTGGCAGGATTTTATAAATAATACAGCAGCGATGCCGTTTCTGCATGTGTTTTATCACATTCCTAATACGCTGCACACTGCTTTTTCTGCAGAGATAATTCATCCTGACATTGACAAGTTGCTCTGTCCAGGTTCGCTCTGTCCCCGCTTTCAGCTTGGTGGAGGTCTGATGCCCGGCATCTCTTTCGTCATGTTTTTAACTGCTTTTTTTAAAGTGTTTGGCTGGTTCTTTGGGCATAAAAATGAGGTGAGAAACCGCAACAGGATTAAAAACCCCCTTAAATATGTGTTGAATCATCCTCAACAAGTGTCGGTTTCTTTCTACTGACAACCAAGCGAGTTCAGATAAAGAACTTGGAAGAGTTTACGCAGCTGAAAATTATCCTGGAGAAAGATTTCCTTGGCTTCGTGATGTTAACGAGCTCCTTAAAACTGGGATCTTCTTTGCAGGACTATTAATAGATTAAACCCCCCCGAGTGCGTTGCAGCTTTAGAGAAGTTTTGTTGTGATTTTTACCGTTAACACTTTATAAAAATGAAAGTGTTCTAACAGTTCTTGTACGTTTGGGGGTTTATAAATAAACCTCAGGTGTAGCCGGCTCAGCTTGGAACCAGCCTCTTTATTTTTAATTCTCTGCGTGTTTAGAATCGTACGGTTCCACGCGAGCGGGTTTTTGAGGAGAGCGCCCATTATAGACAAGCCTTGCGTAGGAACGTTGCAATATAGAGATTTAATTTAAATACTTTGCGATTCCAGCAGAAGACAAACTTTATTCTCCTTGTATAAAGTCCTGTGTTGGAATCACCGGGAGAACCTCAGACCGTTGCTTATGGAAGGAATTGCCTGATTTGATTCCTGGATCCCGGCTTTCTTTCCGCAGGTGTTAAATTTCAATTTTTCAGCACTTTGGATAGACTGAATGACATAAATCTCTTGATGGCGCTCCATCATCTCCAGATTCGCACTCGGCTTGCACACATGTGTGGAGAAAAATTATTCCCAAGCTTTTTTCCCACCTCAGGGAGCGCTGTCCTGGGAATAAACTGGGAACCAGGACATACGGTGTATTCAGCTCAGGAAAATTCACCTCTTGGCTCCTTCTAAGTTGTTTTTTTTTCTGCTCTACACATTATTTCATCTCTATTTTCCCAAGAGAAGACGATGATGATTTATTCTGCTGATTTTTATTTTTTTTTTCCCCCCTTCCTGGGGATGTTTACAGACACGCTGCAGAGCTGACAGATCCAACCTCTGCTCATTGGTACCGAGTTGTTAATACCTGAGTGTCTCATCTAGTGAGTTTTTTTACATAACAGTTTCAAAATTAGACGTTGAACTCTTAATTACTGCGTTCTTAAGTTGTACCGAAAGCTCGAGGTCTTTGCTTTGAAAACTTGAGGTCTTTGATTCACCCAGATTTCTTCATTCCTTGAAAGAATATAATAATCGCCCCAATACCTGTACGTACATAAAGTGCTCTACATCTTATGTGCGGAAATTAAAGGCAGGAAGCTTCATCCTATAGAATCCGGAGGTAGAAAGAGGTGGGACGGCCTTTGGCTGAAAAACGCTGCGTTTTGGGCCAAGCAGCCTGCGTTTTCCTTGAGGTTTTGTGCTATTTTTGCCTCCTGAATTAATGCAGCCAAAGTTTTATCGAAGACGGCTTAAAAATTGAAGGAGAGGAGCTCGCTTTTGATCGTGTGGTCGAAAACGTGAGGACTGCTGCTATTTTTGGCATTGCTGGGTGAGAAACCGAGTGACCAGCCCAGAAAAAAAGCTTTCCCTGCGCTGCCTTTGCTTTCCCTTCCCGCTTTTTTCCGGCTACGAGCGTGTTCGGAGGCAGGCATCGAGCTGGGATGATGCCTGTGACAGCCAGGAATTTGACATCACTTGGCGTCACTTGCAACGATCGCGTGTGTCAGCAGTTTCTTTGCAAGGGGTGAGTTAATGCGCAGGAGGAGGGAGCGTGAAAATTGAGCTGCGGATTTAAAAATGAGGCTTTGGGGTGGCTGCAGTCGATGGATCCGAGGTTTTGTCCTTAATTTTTGTGCTCTGTCTTGACGTGATCCTCCCCGCAAACTTCACCGGCAGCTGAAAAACCACATCCCGGCATCACCCTGCTCCGGCTGGAAAGCGAAGCTGAACGGCGAACGTCTCAACCTAAAAACACCAACGGTGGGAAAGGAAATTATTTACTACTAAGGCTCTGATTTGAAAAGGCGTTTAGGCGTTGCAGTTCCTGTTTTGCTGGTGCTGCGGTCTCTACAGGAGTTCAAAAATACGCGGTAACCGTTTTGCCCGCGATTTCTTTAGGTTCTGGGTGTGTAAGGTGATTTCCCGCGAGGGGGGAAAAAAACAAAGCTGTTAAGAGGGAGGAGCGTCCTGTAGGTGCTTGGTGCGTGTTGGAGAGGTTCGTGCTGCGGGCTGTCTCAAAAAGTAAACGTTTTGGGGAAAATTGGGGCTTTTCACCAAAAAAGAAGAAAAAATTTTGCAAAATTGAGGGCTGCCTCCAACAACTAAAAGGTTTGCAAAATTGAGGGCCCCTCCAGAAAAGAAAAAAGCTTTGCGAAATTGGAGGCTGCCGCCAAAAAATAGAAAAGCTTTTGCAAAATCAGGGTCTGCCACCGAAAATAGAAAAGCTTTACAAAGTTGAGCGCCCTTCCGAAAATAGAAAAACTTTGCAAAATTTGAGGTCTGCCTCCAAAAAGTTTGGCAAAATCGGGAGCTGCCTCCAAAAAAAGCAAAGTTTTTGCAGCATCGGGGGCTGTCTATAAAAAATTAAACGTTTGGCAAAATTGGGGGCTGGTTCCAAAACCAGAAAAGCTTGGCAAAATTGGGGGCCACCTCCAAAAATATGAATTTTTTGTGAAATTGGTGTCTAAAGGGCAGAAAATCAAACTGAACTTCAAAAGAATGAAGGAAGGAAGTGTGTGGGGGTTTTTTGGGGGTTGTTTTTTTGTTGGTTTTTTTTTTTGGCTTGTGCACGCTTTTTCTCAGCCAGGGAACGTTTGGAGGGAGATGAGGTTGCTAAAGGGAAGAGAAACTGCAGATTCAGGGGGAAAAGACAAAGCCAGGAAAGAAACCGGGAGAAATTTGGGGTGTCAAAATAAATTGGATCCGTAGGAAGCCGGGCATGAGTAGTTCTGCTTGGGGACCAACTTGTTTTTCTGATTGGAATAATAAAGAAAGATTAAAAAAAAATGTTTTCTCCGCAGAGAAGCGGTAGTCAAGGCTCTCAGTAAAACACCTGAATTTCCAAATTTAATTTCGATGATCTCGAGGTTTTCTGGCAGCGTGGAGTTTATTTATCTGATGCCTTTTGAGCGGATGAAGGTGTTTGTGGGTCTTTCGGAGGTCGTTGCGGTGTCGGGGATGCCAGTTCCCCCCCCAGAAGCTTTGGAAAAGGTTTAAAATGGAGAGATGATTTGTTTTGACGAGGAAAACGAATCGCTGCTGTGAAATAAAGGAGCTGCTGAAGTCGCAGCGGGAGCTGCTGCTTCCACCTGGGCACTGCTGCTGTTTTCGGGGAGACCGGACCGAATCCGCCTCGTTAGTGCAAATCTTGCAATTAGGGAAGCGTAGGACCCTCGATTTATTTTATTGGCTCGTGTAATGGTACTCGCCTTGGCTCACACACAAGGATATCCAATACTCCCTAGGAAAAAAGACGCTTCTGCTGACAGAACGGAATCGAAACGTCCGTTCTTGATGCCGGTTCAGTTCTTGGGATGATTTATCCCGGGAATTACCTCTCATCTAAACGTAGCTTTGCACCGTCGTTACATCAAACACCTTTTAAAAAGCATTGGGCAAACTTTGGGCGTGTTTCCCAAACAATAAAAACCACAAGTGGAGCTGTAATTAAAAACTTTATTGGTTCTAAAGTCGATTAAGGGAAGAAACAAACCCCGTGATAACAGCAGGGACGATCTTTCTGATCGCTGCGTTCTTTTTCTTGCAGGTTACGGCACCTGGAATACCGGGGCCACCAACACTCAAGGTGAGTTTTGGGTATGGAAAACTTGATTTAGGGAATTGCAGTGTTAGAATAAACCTTATTTTTGGCTTCTTCCTAGCCAGAGTAGCGTAATTCAGAAAGAGTTTTGCAGCCTTCCTCCTCCTCTATCTGTTTTAGTGATTTTTCTACTTGTTCTTCTGTAAAAGCTTCATCCGTGATACCGTGACAGGTTTTACAACTACCCAAGGATTTTTATGGAATAATTTGAGTTCTTTTCAAGTGCACATCCAGGAAAATGTTTCCAAAAAATGTATAAAAGTATATATTATGCATTTAATTTTCATAATTAGCTCTTGGAGGTCCCAGCTTCTTCCTTTCCTGTTGTGTGAGGGAATTTTTCCTACCGATTAAACTGAGTTATGTCTGTTCAGTCTCTGAACTTTTCCCTTTGTTGCTTTTGGAGCTGAAACTCCCTTTTCTTTTTGTCCCGTTCAGGTACATACGCCACGAACGCGACGAGTTGGCAAGGTACGTGCTTAAAACCCCCTCGTTTATCTCCGGGTGTTGGGCTGCTCTGCTCAGTCTCTCTTGTTGGTTAATTTATTTATGTTTAATTTGCTCCGTGATAGCGGGTTTTTTTTTTCTCTCTTGCCAAGGGAGCAGCTCTGTCCCGACGACGGGCAGCCTTAAAGCAAAAAAATCAGCTGGCGGATGAGAAAAGTTCATTTATTTTACATCTCCGTTGCTCGTTTGATCTGGGGCAGCCAGATGTGTGTATTAATAAATTGATTTTACTGAGATTATATTGTTTTCCCCTCAAAACCCAAGGTTTGCCCTTGATGATACGGAAATGCGGTTCTCTCTGTCCAAGCTGGCACTTCCTCAATAAAACACGATTTCCTTTCGCTAATAAACTTTTCCTCTTGGAGCAATTAGTTAATTGGCCTTGATTTGGATCGTGTGGCTGGTTTAAGCCAGTCTTAGTACATTCCCAAGCAGAAGCCTGAGATTCGTTTAAAAATATTATTTCTTTGGTCCTCGCAATATAAAATTGAACGCCACACGTTGGGCGAGGATTCAAACCTCGCGGCTGAAGTCATCGGTGAAAAAGAGTTGTTTTTTCTTCTATTATTCCTTTTTTTTTTTTTTTTTTTTTTTGTAAAACCTGGGTGTTCCCATCAAGGATTCAAACCCCGTTGTGCTGGGTATTGTGCCGACGAGGAGCAGAAAGGCCGCTCCCGCTCCGGAGAACTTATATCAAACTTAGAATCTAAATAAAAACACAAGTTGTCGCTTGGCACAACCGGCAGCGGCGCTCCCGCGGCCGTAATGATGTCAATTTTACCGCAGGCATCGCTCGTAATTTGTGGCACGTGGCGACACTGAATTTGAGCTGGGGCCGTAGGATCCATCCGGATCTCGGCATCGCGTGAAGCGTCGGCAGCTTCACCAGCGCAGCCGCAGCATCCTGGTTCTTCTGCCACGCTGTGGTGTCTTGCCACGAGGGGCTCGTTGAATACAACTCGTTGCTTTGATTTTTCTGACTAATTTCTGTCATCATCGTCTTTTTTTGATGAATATGCAGCGATCTGCTCGGCAATGTGTCCGCTTCGGGTTTTCTTCTGTCGTTTTGCGGGCCCGCGTGACGTAGACTACTCAGAAATTGCAAATACAACCAGTAGCGCCCCGTTTCTGCAGCTAAAATCACCCAAAGGAGGATGATCCTTCTGCTTTTAGGGTTGGGCAACACGAATTTTTGATATTTCTCACTTTAAGAACCCAGTTTTCTTTTAAAGGAGGTACTTCCTCCAGGTACTCGTGTCTTTATAATAACGTATTAATATCATTTTAATTTTCCTTTTTTTTTTTTTTTTTTTTTTGCCAGGCTATGAAGGCTACGACTATTACAACACCCAAACCACCGCCGCTAATACAGCGGCCACGTACAACTATGCCGCGGCCGCTGCCACCTCCGGCAGCTGGGAAACACCCAAAACTTCGGATATGAGCATGAACGCCGACGTCAACGCCGCCATGCCCGTCGCCTCGTACGGCGCCGAGACTTCGGCAAACGAGAATTCGGATTCCATCATAGCCAAAATCAACCAGCGTTTGGATATGCTGTCGAAGGAAGGCAGCGGCGGGACAGGGGAGGGGATGGAAGACCAGGAGAGGTGATTGTTTCACTTCTTTTTTTTTTTTTATTTTGAATATTAAAAAGAACGGCCTTTAATCGCTCTGCACTCAAGATGAAGCTGTTCTAATCGCGTCCGGCGTTCGTTCTGTGGAACATTAGCTGAACTGCTTATTTATTACCCGTCCCGATACGTGTGTGTGCGCACGCACGCGTGTCTTTTACATATCAATCTCTCACACCTATCAAACTCGCTGTACGCATTAAAAGCAGCTTCATTGTCGATTCAATTCCGAGACTCAGCGGAAGGCTTTTTTATTTGTCGAGTTTTAGGTTTCTTCAAGTCTCTTTTCCTCTGCGTTCCCTTTTTCCTTCTGGCTGCACAGTAATTTATTTTCTTTTCTCCTGCTGGGTTAAATAATGCCGGTCTGCGGAGTTGTTTCATATTGGCACGTGTTTTGCTGCTGAAATAATGATACAGATCCTGGCAAGATTTACTAAATAAATGAAATTTTGCCATTTTTTGACCATTCGATGCTCGCTGCTGCGGTCAGACAAGGTGCTGGGGGGGTTTATCGGCGTTAATTCACTCCCGGAGGCAGAACTAATGGAGAACAAGGAGCAGCTTTTACCTGGGGAGGCTTTTGGGATCTGCTTTTCTGCTGGCAAAACGTAACTTGGAGCGGTTTAGTGCTGTAAAGTTAGTTAGAGGACATCTCCGAAGGATTTCTGTTCAAGTACTTGTGCAATAAACCACCGTTCTTCGGTATTTATTTATATTCCCTGAAACTTTGGAAAAGGTGGAGCGGGATACAGAAAGCGATGGGTTCACAGGGTTGAAAAAAATTTTTTTTTTTCTGTTTTTCTGGCCAAAAAAGCATTTGAATTGCGATAAAAATGGATGCGAACGCCCGTATGAGGCGCAGGGGTGTTGTTGTAGCTGCTGACTGTTGTCTCCTCCTCCGCAGCTCTTTCAGATTCGAGTCTTTTGAATCCTACGACTCGAGGTCATCGATGAACGACCGCGACATGTACCGATCCGGCTACGATTACGGAGAAGTCGGAACCGATCGGAACGATTCCTTCGGGAGCCAGTTCGACAACCGCAGGGATCAATCTCGCAACCGAGGAAACAACTACGGCCTGATCCGAGGACGGGGTCAAAACCGCGTTCAAAATCGAGGGCGTCTGAACGCTTTCAACCGCACCGACCACTTCATGCCCTCCTCCAGCTCCGAGCGCCTCTCGGCTCGTTGGAACGAGTTGAACTACATGGGTGGGCGCGGGATGGGGGGCGCCGGATCCAACAGGCTCCCGTCCCTCTTTTCCCAAGCCCTCGTTCCCGACTACGGCGATTACGGAGATTACGGCGACTACGGCGATTATGGGGATTACGGTGATTATGGCGATTACGGAGATTACGGTGACTACGGAGACTATGACTATGGCATGATGGGGATGTCGGGCATGGGAATGGGACGGTATGGGAATATGCCGTACGGAATGGGGAGGCAACGAAACAGAGACAGGATGGGTACGGTGCCCTGGCACATGAACGCGCTCATGGTAAGTCGTCACCGTTGTCTGGTTTATTTTTTATTTATTTTTTTTTTCCTTGCGAAGATGGTTTTTTTGCTTGCTTTGCTCTTCAGCTGTACGGGAGAAGCGTCTGTCTTGATTCCCGTTGCTTCCGCCACGGAATAATTCAAATCTTTCCTGGATAGAGCAGTGTCCCTAAGCTTATATATACCCCTTTGCACCTAAAATAGAGCAGCTGAGTGCTTACCCCGTCCCAAATCCACTCCTTTGGGGCACTAAAATCCTTTTATAGCCAAAAATAACTCTGCAGGGTCACAAGAATTTAAACATTGTAGGAGATGGGTGGAAAACTTTGATTTTTAAGCTTTTTTTTGCTGTCTCGACTTGATGAATACAGCTGATCTCTTCCCACTTTTAGCCCAAGAGGAGAGGTTTCCGAAACCGTTCGGGAGGGCGATCGGACAGCGAGGGAGGAGGACGCAAACGAAAACAGTCGCAGAGCGGAGATGAGCCGGACAGCAAACAGGCAAAGACCGATAGCGAAGGAGACGACACCGAGAACGGTACGAGCCCCTCTTCCCCCACTCATATTCTCCGTTTCCCCCCCCGTTTTTAAGTGTTTTATCCTTCAGCTGACTGTTGTTACGTTTCAAAGCCTTTGTATTTTTTTTTTTTGACTCGTTAACGTTTTTATAATACTCCTGCAAGTCCACAGGCTTTGTAATTTTGGGTATTTTGTGGCCTGGGATAATATTTACTGCCCGAGGCAAGCATTGTGAAAGTAAGGGCAGAGTTTGCAGCGGGGACTGATGAGCGAAGAGAAACCAGTCTGCGATCCTTACTGGGGTTTACTGGGGCCGTTATCGCAGTACTTAGGGATTTATTGGGGACCCTTTGGAGCGTTAAGTGGGAGAAAAGACCCCCCCCAACACATGATTTCTCTTGTGTGCAGCAGATGAGGGTGAAGGAGAGGAAAAATCAGGAGATGAAGCTGACAAAGGTGTAAGTAACTCTTTTTTTTAATCAGTCTTTGTGGTAAATGCGGGACTATTTAAGCACTCGAGCAATTTCCTCTGCTCTTTTGACTGCTCTGAGGGTCAGAATATTTAAAATCACCCAGAAACAGCATTTTGAGCCCATATACTGGGCGAATATTTGGTCCTCGTGACTTCCCCATGCCCTTCAACAGGGATTCGGGCAGATTCGTACCCAAAAAGCACTTGTAGGGGACAGCTTAGGATCCTGCGCCTGTACTTCTGCGTCGGGCGAGGCTCGTTAAGGCTAAATTCCAATTAGTGGTTGGTTTTGGCTGGGGGTTGTTGCCGTTGGTTGTGCTTGTGACTGGGTGAAACCTTCAGTACCGCGTTCCTCGGAGCCATGACTCAGCTCCCAAGCATTTAAATTTCGATAATGAGAAGCGATACTTTAGCGCCGACGTATAAGCTGATGTTACGGAAAACTGCGCTATTTTGTAAACATTTATAAAAAGGGACGTTTAATCCCCAAATTAAAGTACGACCTTTTGCCCTCTCTGCGATCTGAGCGGGTGGGCTGTGAAACCTCCAACTCTCCCTAAATAACACCAACGTCTTTTTGTGTTTCTATTTTTTTTTTCCCCAGGAGAACGGGACTCGGGGTGATTTGGCGGAGGAAGGTAGGGTGTTACCCCCTGACACGCTCCTCCAGCACTACTCCTACTCCAAATCCATCTGCTTCACCTCCCAGCATTACCCAGATCTTGATTTTTTTCACTCAAAAGCCGATGCGGCTCCTCCCGTGACCTGTTAACCAGTCCAGGGCTCCGGCGCTGCCTGTCGCGGCACAGAAGCGCCGCGCTGGTTATCAGGGGAGTGACAAAACGGTTTCGTTTCTTCTGGGCTTCTCGGTGCGGACGGTCGCCGAGAATTATTTAATAAGTTAATTTTTCTGCCATGCTCGGAGGACGGCGGTGAGGACGCACGTGTCTCGCAACAGAGCAGAGCAAAAAAAATATCATAAACTAAATTCTCAACGGGAGGCTTCAGTCACCGGGCTAAACCTTGGTTTGTTTTGATTATTTTTTTTTTCCCCAAATATATGGGAATTAGAACAGTAATTTAAAACCAGTTCAGCTGGTTTGGGATTGGATGTTTTTGGTAAAGACGCGTCAATCCCCAGTGCGTTGTGCCTCCTGCGTTAGTGTGACTTGGGGAAACCATGCCTTTTCTTGCCGCTTCTAGGCTGATTTTGGGATCAAAACCGAATGTCCGAGTTCCGGACTCCTTTACCTGAGTTCTGTGAGGCTGACAGATCTCCGACTCGCAGCTTTCTACCCCAAAACACTGCAGAGATCAACTAAATCTTTTAATTCTCTTTTACTTTCCCAATAATTGGGAAGGCGACGTGAGGAATATATCCAAAACCGTCCTGCTCGAGCACCGTTGGCATCTCTGCTGTCTTATTGTTTAAATTTCTTGAGGACCCTTGTGAAAAATAGATGAACAAGGCAAAAAATGAGAATACGGGGAGGAATAGCAGCTCCTGCCAAGGAAGGGAGATAGGGAGAGGTGTCTGCAGAACTGTAAAAATCGGGGTGTTTTCCACTCTTTCCGCTAACGGCGCGTCCCGTCGCTGCTTACGAAGACTTTTGAGTCGCTGTGGGATATTCGGGGAGCCGGAGGAGCGGAGGGTTTGGGTTTCACAACTGCTGGAGCCCTCGGAAAGAGGCTGCCGCTTCCCTGCGGTCGGAAGCTGGCTTGGGAAAGCTTCCAGAGACCAAAAGTTGTGATTTCCCGAAGCTGAGAGTAAAGAAGAAACCAAGAGAAACCCAAAAATACCTCAGCCAGCGGAGCGAGTGATTGTGACCACGCTCATTCCGAGTTATTTATCTGTTTGGTTTTTTTTCCCCCCTCTCCCCAGCGTCTGGAGATGGGTGCGAAGATGAGGATGAAGAGGTGAAGAAGAAGAGGGAGAAGCAGCGGAGAAGAGATAGGATGCGCGACCGTGCCATGGACAGGTGAGGGAAGCGCCGAGTCGTTCCGTTCCCGGGTGAATAATACGGACCCAGGATATTCCTCTGCGCAAACGTGGGATAAATCTGTTGGGGCGTTGTGTTTTGGGGCTCCGCGTTCTGGTTTCAGCAGGGGTTTTTTTTTTTCCCTTTTTGTGTGTTTTATGATTCTTTTGACAATACTGTGGTGTTTAATACCTAGGTCAGCATAGAATTAGAAGTTCAGAAGGGTGATTTAAGTAGTTACATGCTTAGCTATTAAATAAATACAATAAACGATCTAAAGACAGACTGACAGCGATGACGACACCAGCGTTTCCGTATTTCGAGGAGAGGATCTTCGTTTCATATTCACCTCCCGCCCTGTGAATTTATTCGCTTGCTTTTAAACTCCCGCGGGATTTTAACATCCAAACCCGTAGCGTAAAATTTAACGGAGAAGCAGATGCTGTTTAATCCGTGCAGGTTCTGCAACGATTATAAAGGCAAAATAAAATTGCGTGGGGTGGCGCTTGGGGAGCGAAAACGACAACGAGGGGCGGCAACGGTCTCATCCTCTTGATGTTCTCGTTAAGCTGAGCTCGTTCCTCGTTCGTTCCGTTTAGAATCCAGTTTGCCTGTTCCGTCTGCAAGTTCCGCAGTTTTGAGGAAGAGGAGATCCAGAAACACCTCCAGAGCAAGTTTCACAAAGAGACTTTGCGATACATCGGCACCAAACTCCCGGATAAAACGGTCGAGTTTCTGCAGGTAGGCGGGTCGCTCGGCGTTACCTTGACCCTTTTCTGCGTCCACGCTGACGTTTCGGGGCTTAATTTGGCATTTCGGGGCTTAACGAGGAGAGTAATGGACTGTAAATTCATCCGCGCACGGCTCCCTGCTTGGTTGGCTTGCGTCGCCCGATGACATCAGTTGGAATGATGCGGTGTCTCGCGGGTTTTCGTGTTGGGAGGAAAAAGGAATTGTATAAATTTGAACAGAAAAGCCAGATATTGATATTCCAAAGATTCTTTGCCGTCTCCACATCCAGAGCTGAGGAAGGAGAACTAAGAACTGAGGCATTTAATTCTCTGGATGGCCAGTGTTTGCGTTTTGGGGGCATTTTTCAGGAATTTGGGGGTTCCCACAAGGAATCTGATGGTGAAGTGGGGACAAGCTTCTATTTGGCTCCGATTTTCGGATCTTTCCAGCTCTTCCTCGGCTAGAAATGATGGAACGGGGAGGGGAAGACACTCTCCTTGTCTTAATTAATTCACCGACCGCCGGCTTCCCTGTGGGTTTTCTCTGGAGAGCTCGTTTCCCTTTCGAACCGCTCGGTATTTCCGGAGAACAGCGAGTTTTCTCCTCTTCCCTTCTAGGAATACATCGTCAATAGGAATAAGAAAATCGAGAAGCGACGCCAGGAGCTGACAGAGAAAGAGGGCACAAAACAGAAGCCGGATCCTTTTAAGGGTAAGCATCCGTTCTCACGTGCTCCCTCAGTATCGGAAAAGAAATATCGCTCCCAAAGGGGCTTTGTGCTTTGAATTTGTGCCGAATCGGGTTCTGGGCGGAGGGGTTTTTTGCCAAGTTTGTGAAATAAATCGTTTTGGCGGGGAAGGGGGAATGCCCGTCCTCGCCGTGAGGCTTGTGCAACATCAGAGGTACTAAAACTAGGTAAACAGGGGAAAAACTCCCAGGAATTATTGATTTTTTTTTTTTTTTTTTTTTTTTTGCGGCTGTTCAGTTAATGCAGCTGGATCCCGCGCTCGATTTTAACGTTTAATCAGCGAAGTTGATCCGTTGTGGCAACGGGGGAGAAAATTTGCCTTAGTTTCGTCGACGTGCCTGTCCCCGCTACAGTCCGCAACACTCGGCCGTGTTAGGACTGAGGTTTAGTTAAGCCTCACATCGGCTATAAAATCTTGCAGGCAGAAAACCTGAGCCTAAATAGGGAGGAGGAACGAACCCAGAGCTGGGGGAAACACGAGTTGTCCCTTTCCACCTTGATTAAATCAATTTTTTTATTTTTTTTTTGAGAGGCAGGCTGGTTTGGGGTAAAACCAGTCAATTATTGGGCTGTTATCCCCATCTCTCTTCCTCCTGCGCTTGGTTACAGCATCGGTACGACGTGTTTTAGAGCAGAATAACTCCTCCGTCTTAGAGCGATGTCTGGGATTGGTTTTTTTTGTCTCTGAAAGCAGAAAGGGGAAGGAATTTAGGCGCCAAATTAGCGCGTTGACCGTGAAAGGTACCCGGGACCTTAACGAGCCGAACGTCTCGTTTCTTTTTTTTTTTTTTCCCTTCGTCGCTGTAGGTATCGGCCAGGAACACTTCTTCAAGAAGATCGAGGCGGCTCACTGCATGGCGTGCGACATGTTAATTCCGGCGCAGAACCACCTTCTCCAGAGGCACCTGCGATCCGCCGATCACAACAGAAACCGCAGGGTAAGCAACGCCGCTCGGGCTTGGGGACGTGTCCGGGCGCTCGGGGAGGTTATTTGCTGCCTCTAAAAACCTCCTCGTACTGTCTCAGGTCGAGCCAAGCTGCTTTTTCAGGCTGAAACGCTTCCTCTTTCTAAATTTTCGGTGCTTTCTAGAAATTAAAATTCAAAATCGCCTTTGAGGGCGCTTGGGGAATTGATAAATGAGACAGACTCGATGTCTGAAGGCCGGAGAGTGGCTTTGAGCGTCGCAAAGTTTTGAACTGACCCCGACGTTCGTTTCCTTTTCAGATGGCTGCGGAACAATTCAAGAAAACCAGCTTACACGTCGCCAAGAGCGTCCTGAATAACAAACACATCGTAAAGATGCTGGAAAAATACCTCAAGGTGAGCGAACGAGAGAGTCGGCAACTCCTGCCGAGTTCCCGGAGCAGCACGGAGCCGCGTCTCGCCGCGTGTCGGCGACGGGACGCCTCGCTGCGTACGATGGGGAGAAGCGTAGGTTCCGCTCTGCTGCCTCTTTATCTTGAAATCTTGGGTCTGGTTTTCTTCCTCCGTAGGCGGTTTACCACTTCTCGTGGTTGGTTGTTGGTTTTTGGTGTTTTTTTGTTTGTTATTTAACTCGCAGGCTCTACCTACTGTCGTTTCCCCCCCCAAAAAAAGCGCAGGGAAACAAGTGCGCGGGTCGGGAAATCATCGCTTGAGTCCCACCGGGATTGAGTCCCACGTGGATGGCTCCTGGCTCACCCGCTAATCCCGCACCGAGGGATTTTATTTTATTTTTACCCCAAAGAGCCGGGTTCTGCGGTGTTCCCGGCAACTCAACCGAACTCCCGAGCAACCCCGAGGTGGGGTGAAACCCCCTCGTTAGCCCCATCCCGAACCGATCGTCAGAGCCGAGACGGAGCAGGAGGAGAGGTCAGGGTAGGGTTCGCTTTAAGCCCAAACCAGCGTTCGGAATTACAGAACGAAGCCCGGAAGGCGAGCGCAGACTTCGGAGCGTTGGGGGGTTATCGGCTCCACGCGGTATCCGCGGGTCCGGCGTGGGTTTAACGGGCGAGGTCCTCATCCGCGAGAGACAGAGAGAGGAAAGGTCGCAACCTCCTCCGCCAGGCGAAGATGAAAAGAAGCGCTTTTGGCTACTTTCTTGTTTCCCGGGAATCCGGGAACAGACCAGGATCCAGCAGGAGAAACCCTCGTTTGCAAAACCCGGCAGACGAGGGCAGGCAGATGCCCACACACACACCCCCCCCACGGGGGAGCAGATGGTTTTATTTTTTTGGGTGGGTTGTTTTTTGTTTTTTTTTTTTTTTTCTCCCTCCCCGTCCCACCGGCGTCATGGTTTTATTTTTAGTCTTAAAACCCGGACTGAGCTAGCTCTGATCACGCCCGGTCTTTGCTAAAATCTAGCCAAAAAAATAAAAATCAACCTAAAAAAAAAAGAAATCCCCCAAAAAACCCCCAAAACTGCGACTCCAACTTTCTGGGTCCAGTGAAAAGAGAGACTTTGAGCTGAGAGTTTGGCGGCGTAGGACGACCGTCTCTCTCCTTAAACCGGCCTCTCATACACGTTGAACAGGAGGGTGAGATAAAAACCCTGCGGTACCCCACAGCGGAACGAGAGAGCGCCCTCGGGGCAAACCTCCGGGATCTCTCGGCGAAATGAAAAATCATTTTTTAAAAAAAAAAAACAACCAACCAAAAATGCAAAAATAAATAAAACCCCCCCAAAAAATTAAAAAAAAAAAAAAAACCAAACTACAAACCGGAACCACTCAAGCGCAACTCCGTCTACCCCTGCCAGGGTCCGCAGGCACGTCCACATCTCCTCATGATCAACGGTATCAAAGGCTGCCGGCAGATCTAAATGAATCGGCACGGGCGCCTGGCCAGCGGCAGGAGGAGATCTTCGGATCCATCCCAGCACGGTCTCCGTATCATTCCCAGGTGCAAAACCAGACTGAAAAGGGGTGGAGGAAAATCTGAGGATTCCAGGTAATGCCAAGAGCCGCCTCGCCATAAACGTTCTCGGCAAACCTTCCCCCCCCGAAAGGAAGGCCGGAGACGCAGGGCGATTAATTAATCAAGACTTGGCCGCATCAAGAGATGAATTTCTTGACCATCGGCCTTAACGATTCCTCCTCGGAGGGATGGCGGAACGGTCTCCACCACGCGTGGACTTCGCATCCCTTTTCCCCCGCCCCGGTAGATTTTACCGGCGCTACCGGACGTTGGGGTCCGGATCGTGAGGTAGAACCTCATATTTATATTTTTTTTTTTTGAGATTTTTTTTTTCCCCCCCTCCGTCACCTCCGTAGGGTGCGATCCTCGGCCAGAGAAGATGAACGTTGAGGTTTCTCCTCCGCCTGCATGGATCTTCTCGCGTGGAGGCAGCCAACCTGGTCTGAATCTGATCGAAGTTTAACCCTAAGGGTAGGGAGGGGAAAAAAAAAATTAAAAAATAAGGATCTGGAAATCCCGGAGAGTTTTTTTGTTTTTTTTTTTCCTCCTTCCCTCTCCCGCTTTTTGAAAATAAAACTCCCTCCCCGCCGCGGTCGATCAGATTTCAGGCGAGGTTTCTGCCGTCGTCGGCATGCCGCCCTCCCTCCTTCCCTTCCCCTTTGGCCGCGATGTCGTGGTGACCTGCGAGCGGGGGGAAAAAAAAAGGGGGGAAAAAAAGCTAAAGGGGGAAAAAAAAAAAAAAGGGAATTTTTAGGAGGTTTGTCCTTGGATTGCGACACCGGGTGTGTGTGGGGCATCTCCTCTCTGGCAAGGTCAAGGTTACAGGGCAGCAACGTCCCCGGACTTTGCCCCTCAGAGCGCTCACCCCGCACCTCCTACCTCGTGAAACGGCGCTAGGATCCGCTGTCGGCCTGAACGAAGGGGAACGAGGTCAAAAACCGAACTTTAAAAAAAAAAAACAAACCCCAAAAAAACCAACAAAACCCCCCAAACCTTAAAAAAACCACCCCCCCCAAAAAAAAAAAAAAAAATAAGAATCTTGGAGGGGCTTGGTGTCCCCAAGAGAATCCTTCCCGGTAGGACGTAGCGAGGGCTGCGAGGCGACGACGGCGTCTGGATTCCTCCGTCTCCCGAGGAAAATAAAAAAAAAAACCCCAAAATAAACCCCGAAACGGTAAAAAAAAAAAAAAACCTGGGATGAAAACCTGGAAGCGGCGCCGCTCTTCCCGCGTAGGGAAGGGGAATCCGGCCGCTGGCGCCTGGAAACCGGGGACGGAGGGTTTGAGGAATTGAATTCCTTTGGGATTCCAGTCGTTTCGGTTAATAGTGAAATTCCTCCCGGGCGAGGAGCGGAGCCGGTAACGCCGGCGCGGTTCTGCCGTAGGGTCCAGACCCTTTATTTTATTGTGGTTTTATTATTTTATTTCTTTCGTATGGGTTCTTTCCACTCCTTCCCCGGGATCTTTTTTTTTTTTTCCCCCCCCGGGATTCTTCTCTCGCTGCGAATCCTTCGGGATTCTCCCCGACGGATTTCGGTTTTAATTTTATTTTTCCATCGTTTTAAGAATCGTCGCCAAGCTGATATTTTTTTTTTTTTACCAACTGAAAATTAAAAAAATTAAAAAACCTCCCGCGTTTTCAAGGTTTCCCTGACTCTTCCGTCTCTCTCTCCCGTCTTTTTTTTTTTCCGTAGGGAGAAGATCCCTTTACGGATGAAATCGCGGATCAGGACGTGGATGAAGCGTTGGAAGGCGGAGACGGCGCCGGGGAAGGAACGACGGAAACCGCGGCCGCCGCGGCAGTTGTCGCCGGAGAAGGAGGAATCGCGGAAGCTCCGGAAGCGGCGGAAACTTCCGAAGAGTTTTCCAAACCTGAGGAATTTCTTAAAAATCTGGGGGAGCCGGATCAACCCCCCAAACCTTTGCTGATGCCCCCGTTCCTGCAAGACGACGAGCTGGAAACGGAGGAGATGACATCAGAGGTGACATCGGAAGCGGCAGCAGCGGCGCCTTCGGAAGCGGCGGAAGAACCGGTGGCGGTTTCCGAAAATCCCCAAGAATCGGCGCTTTCTCCCCAAAATAAAACTGAGGGTTGGGCAGGCAAAGAGGAGGAGGAAGAGGAGGAAAACGGGAGGGAAGCGGCGGCCGGTCGCAGTGAGGAAGAGGAGGAGGAAGAGGCTCCGCCGGCGGCCGCGGAGCCGCAGCCGGAATAACTGTGAATATTTACGTGAAGGTGATGCTATAATCCGTGATTTTTCGTTAATTAATTAATTTTTACCTTTTTTTTTTTCCCCCCCCCAGCGCAGCAGCCAATTTTGCTTTTAATTAAGGGGAGGGACCCGGGTGCTTCGTTAGGGAGCGGCCCCTCCCACCCGCTCTCGTTAAGATTGAATTTTATTTTTTTTTTTAACTGAAAAAAAAAAAAAAATTTTTTTTTTTGCTGCTTTTCTCCAAATTTTTTTTTTATTTTAGGACGAAGAGCGCAGGAGCCGTCCCTTCCCCGAGAAACCCTCCGGCCGCGGCTCCGCCTGGTGCTTTTGTGGGTGGTTGGTTTTTTTTTTTTGGTTTTTTTTTTTTGGGGGGAGGGAGGGGGAGTGGAATTTTAGGAAGAAAAAGGCAAAAAAAAGGCAAAAAAAAAAAGCTGAGGTTTGGAAAAATAATAAAAGCATCGATTCGATCCGGGGCGGCTCGTTGGGTTTTAAGCGCGGCAGTAACGCTGGATGAACGGAGCCGGCGTCCTTCCCTCGTCCTCCCTAACGCCGAAAATACTCGATTTAGGGGATTTTTAGTGAGTTATTCCCCCCCCCCCCCCCCCCAAAAAAAAAGGAATTTTTCCTGTCGGGAAACGCATAAATTTTCATCTGCTTCTGTTTCCGCCTGGGAATTTGGGTTGGTAAGTCCGTTATTAAGCGGCAGCTTGATTAGCAGTAGGAAAAGGGCGGTTGGTTCCGCGAGGATTTGCTCTGGGCGAAGAAAATCGTTACTTTTTCCCCCCCAAACAAACCCTTTTCCGGCAGAATTTGCGGGGTGCGGCCACCTCTCTCACCAAACCCGTTTCCTCGTGGATTCTCCCCAAAAAAGCAGCGATGATTTGCTGTTTGCCGAGTGTTCTGCCGGATGCAGAATCAATCCAAGGTGTGTGTGGGGGGGGGGTTGCCCAAAAAAAGCTTTTTTCCCCCCAAGAAATCCCCTTCCAGGTGAGTTAATTGGCCAGAAAAAAAAAAAAAAACAGACTTTTCGTGACGTAACCGCCGTGGCGCCGCCTGCTCATTCCTGCACCGAGTTGGGGCCCGGTCTCAGCCTCCTTCGGCGCAGGGATGGATGTCGGTGCTGGGAGGGGGGGATTTGGGGGGGGTGGGGACACCCCCCGTGTGTGTGTGTGTCGTCATCGTTCCCCCATGCGGTGGTTCCCCGCCTCGTGTGATGTCATACCCCAGCGCATCACTCGGGGCTCACCCGGGGGGGGGGGGGGTGGGTGGGTGTGTACGTCCCGCCCCGCGCGCCCTCGCTCGCTCATCCCGTGACGTCACGGCGAAAGGCGGGGCGCGGGTGGGCGGGGCCCCCGCTGCGCCGTGACGTCAGGCGCAGCGCGGTGAGGTCAGTGCGGCGCCGCTGCCGGACCCGCTGCCCCTCGGTGCCCGTCACCCCCCTTCCCCCCTTCCCCCTCCCTCCTCCTCCTCCTTCCTCCTTCCCCCCCGCCGCTCCGTCACGCCGCCCACGGTCCTCCGCGCCCCGCGGGACCCGGCCGGCTCCGCCTCGTCCCGCCGCCGCCTGAGGTAAGAGCCGGGGCCGCGGCGGAGGGAGCGGCCGGTGGGTGAGGGAAGGAGGAAGCGAAGGGGGGGGGGGGGGGGGCGTTGCCGGGATTCACCAACGCCTCGTACGTCGCCCCGCCGGCGTAACCCGCATTGCGTAATGCGGCCGCTGCGTCAGGTGAGGCCTACGTAAACTGCGGCGAGGAGCCCGCCCGGAGGTTTGAGGCCTGCTGCGCAAACGGCGTAAAGCGGGGTTGTGGGATGGGGGGTGGGGGTGGTGTGCGGGGACGCTGTTGGCGTAGCGGTGGTCACGCGCCGGCTGCGTAGGCCGCTGCGCAAGGCGGCGGGCGGGGAGGGGGGGGGGTGCGTTCTCCGCGCCGTACGGACTTTGCGCAATCGTCGGCCTGGCTGTTTGGCGGGGGAAGCGCGGCCCCGCGGCCGGTACGGAGCGGTGGCGGGGGGGGGGGGGGGGGGCGCTCGGTCGGCGGGGTGGGGGGAGAGCGGTGAGCGCCGTCCCGCCTGCGCTCTCCGGGTTACGCTGCTTGCGCGAGGCCGGCGCGGCCCTGCGGCGTTTGCGTACGGGGAAGAAGTGTGAGTGAGTGGGGGTGGCGTAACCCGCGCGGCGCCCCCCCGCCCCGCTGCGCCGTTAGCGTAGATCCGGGGCGGAGGGGAGGGTGCGGAGGGGGGGGGGCGTGAGTTGCGCCGTTATCGTAGGTCCGGGTGCGGGGCGGGTTACGCCGTTGGCGGGCCGGTACGCAGAGTGCGTGCGGTGGGGCGGGGCGGGGCGGGCGGCGCGGGGGCACTTCCTGCCGCCGCCATTTTGTCGGCGGACGGGAGGAGGAAGCGGCGGCTTCTGCGCGGAGGCAGCGGCCAGGCCCGGCCCCGCGGCCCGCGGTGAGTGACGCCGCCTCCGCCTTCCCCCGCCTCGCCCTTCACCGGAGGGACCCTCTCCGGGCTGGGTAGGACCGGACCGGGCCTAGCGTAGGGGGCGGGGAAAGCTCCCACCGCGCCGTTAGGCCTAGGCCGCCCGCCCGCCCCCGCCCTGCAGCCAGGCCCGGCGGCCGCTCGCTTAGAGCTGAGGGGAGAAGAAGAAGAAGGAGGAGGAGGGGGGGGAAGAACGGCGAAAGGCGATCCGGAGCCGAGAAGCGGAGGCAGGTTGGGCCGGGAGCGGGCGGTGCGTGTGTGCCCGCCGGCCCGGTGCCCTTGGTGTGTGGGGGGGGGGAGCGGCGGTGCCTTCCTGGGCGGCCCTGAGGTACCGAGCCGCCCGCCCGCCGCTCCTCACGGCTTCCCCGCCATAACAGCCGCTCCGCGGGCTCTCGACTGCTCCTCGGGCCCCTTTCAAGAGGGCGATTTACTCGCCTGGTCTTCATCTCCTGCAGCTGGTGGGTTTCTTTACGTTTTCGAGCTCAATTTTCCCCTGTTTTCCCAGGTTGTTTTCTACTTTTGTAGGAGTTGTTTGGAAATTATAAAGGTAGAAGGCCGAGCTGTGGGAGAGGGGAATCTCTCGAGCCGCTTTCCCATGGTTTTGGGCATCGTTTTGGGTGGGAAGAGGGAAACCTGGGTGCTGTTGGAAGCTGGAGCCGGCCGGGGACCGACTGCTCTTTCCCCGGGAGATTCCTGGGTGAAATACCGGAGGACCGGGGTCCATTTGCGCAGACACTCGGTTCCTGCGGTAATTAGCCGCTGGTGTGAAAGCGAAGGCCGTTCTTGCTGGCTTCGAATGCGTGTTGGCCGTAAGAGATACGGCTTTACACCGCTAATTAACAGCGGAGAGTAAAAGTTTGTTCGTTATAAACTCGGGCTGCTCTCAGGTTTATTAATGAGCCCATCCTTATCCCTCCCTCCTCCAATTATCTTCGGCTGCTTTTTATTTTCACTCACGCTTTTCAAACTTCAAAAAAAACCTCCCACAAATAATTTTTAGTCCGAATAACGTTAAAACTTCCCCGCTCTCTTCGGCAGAAGTTTTCCCAAGAAAACTCTTTAAATCCCCGTTATTCTGCTCCGTCAAACGGTTCGCAGCGCCGTTTTAAAAATAAATCTGGGCAGCGCTGTCGCTCGTAGGGATGCGTGTTAGAACGTAAAGAATTAAGCCGGTAACGAGTTTGCGTTGCTTTACGGGATGGCGAAGGGACACCCCCGGTTGTGCGAGGTGTCCCGGTGTCGCTGCTTTGCTCGGCTTGAATTATCAGCGTCTGGTTTTCGTATCTGCATCATCCATCACAATTTCAGGGTCATTCCAGCCAATTAAACCGCTCGTCGTAGTTTTACGGAGGTTCGGTTTTACCCGTTTGCGGCGCGGTGACTTTAGGTTAAGCTTAAGTGCTCTGTTTGAGCTCCGTTTAAGCTTGTCGTGGCCAAATTTAGCTCGGTTTAGGCAAGAAAACGAACCAAACTGCTTTGAGCAACCAAAATATCGAAGAGTTCAACCTTGCAAACGCTTAAAACGTTGCTGCGACCCTACTGCGTAACTGATTCATCTTCGGTGGGATTGTTACTAACGTAGGTGTTTGCAGAGATTAATGGCAATCGAATTTACGTCGCAACAAGTTCCTGGTATTCGGTTTGAGGCCGTGTGAGTTAAAGGTCGCCCTCGGCTGCTTTCTGGCGTTACTCGAGGGCCCCTTTGCGTTTTAAAACATGAGGTAAAGGAAAATATTTGAATTCTCCGCACCTGAACTCGAGGAACCGCGATAGCGACTGTAAATAAACGTGTTGTACGGAGCCGGGGGGGCGGGGAGGGGAATAAAAAACACCCGCACGAGGCCGGTTGTTCCCACACGCCCTCTAATCTTTGCACCTTGGCGGAGAATGGGATTATTCATTTAAAAGTAGTAAAACGCGGCATTCCTGATTATTTTATCCCCCCCCCTCAACCACATTAATTATTCAAAGCTGAATAACTGTTGCTGCTGCATTATCTGATGATACCCCGAGCGTGACTTTGGTGGAGGTGAGCGGCTATTAGCTAAATTACCGCCGGCAGCAAAGCCATCGTTAGCGTAAATCCCGTTTCTGTTTTAAGAGGAAATGGGGATCGCGCTTCGGTCGGAGAGCGGCGCGGGTAGGAATCGATCTCACCCCGCTCACTCCCGTGTTTCTAACTACTTTTTTTTTTTAAGTTAATTTTTTTGGTCTTCCACGCTTCGGTTGAGGGGAGCTGTAATCGAATGTATGTAATCAAACATCCCTTGTTACGATTTCTTGGTATTTTGGAACAATTTTTCTAAAGTAAACTTTATAGCCTGGTAATTATCTCCTGGCAAACAGCGTCTGGACCGAGTTCAGGAATGCAAACCATTTATTTGCAGGAAGATCTTTTACCTTAACCCCGCGCAAATTCTCCGCCGAGAAGGAAACCCGGGCGCAGCTCTGCCGGCAAAAACGGGGTGAAATCTGTGGGATTTGAGTCAGCGGGAACCCTGGATCTGGCGGCGAACGGGGAGGGTAAAGGCGCATCCCGGCCGCGTTACCTCGTCGTTTGTGGGGATGGGTGATGTTCAGTGAAATCGTATTTCCTCCTCGTTAAAGCAGCGGGGTCGTTGCGAGTGTTGCCTTCCTAAATATAGACGGGGGCGCAGGAGCGTCCTACAAAGCCTGAATTCCCCCCCGGAAGGCGGCGGATAAGGAAAAACATCCGCTAACGGCTTTTCGGAGGGATTTTTGCATCACCTCCTGGCTCGTCGCGTGTCATCGACGTTCAGTTTTGGGACGAATCGTGTCTGGGCTTCGGCCGAAGCGGCGGGGAAGAACTCGGTCCCCGGAACCGCTGGAGGAAGGGTCCGAGTCCAGTTTTAATCTGTTTTGGGTTTTTTTTGATATTTCTTGCTACGAAAAGGAGGAAAGCGAAGGGTCTGTAAGCTTCCGAGGGAATCGGTACAGCTTTCTTGGGGTGTGATTGAACAATAGGTGTCGTAAAGCTCTCTGAGGTCTAAATCCGAAAGCTTTTGGAGAAATATTGGCAGCGTTAGTGGTGTTCTTTGGGTTGGGATTAGCGTGACTCAAAGAGCGGCTCTGCGGAGCGGATGTGAGAGGGGAAACTGCCCGGCAGAGCCAGGGAATCCCGGCGCGGAGAGCTCCCGTGTCCCTTTTCCTCTGGGATAAGTCCTCGGGCTGCTTCGAGCCCGTCGCTTTTCCTTATTTCCAAGCAGAATATCAAAATAACTTTCCTCAGCCAGGATTAAGAAGCCCCGGTTGTATACAAACCACGAAGGGAGTCGTCGTCTGGCTCTAAAACTTCCAGAATCGAACGCTGGATAATTCACAGCGATGGGGAGGGAAAAAGGACTGGAATTCTGCACAAATTAATTTACGCCGTATCGGATCAGCGACCTGGAAGGGCGAAGGGTTTATCAGCAGCACGACGAAACTCCCGTCGAGCGAACCGGGATGTTTTGGGGTTGGTTCATGATAAAAACTCCTGGGTTTAGTTTCTGCAAATCTCTCTGCAACCTCTTCTTTTTATTAAATAGCTCAGAAGGGCTCGAGATGTGTTAAATATCGGTTTGGAAAAAAAATACCGAAAGGTCGTTTTGGGTCGAGAGTGAAAGTTAAATTCCAGCACGAGGGTTTTCTGCTCGGATTTCTCCAGGAACTCTGGGAATTTTGGTGGTATTTGGGGAAGATGTCGGAAAACCGGCATTGCATTTCTCTCCGCTTCGACGACCGGAAGGATTATTAAGAACGTTTTTGGCGTTACAAACTTACGGAATCTTAATTCACATCTCCTGCCTTAGGACGGCCGCATCCACGCAGGGAAAGCTCCGGCGGGACAAGATGTTTTCCATACGGATCCAGATATCGCTTGGAGCATCGAGGGAAAGGTGTCGGGATGCGAAATACCTTGAAGTGAGACTGAAATTCCCAAAACTCTTCCTTTTAGGCGCATTTTATTTCTCTTTTGTGCTATTTTTGAGCTTTTCCTGTGGGGATTTTATGCTGTGTGTTGCTTTTATCCGGAATTGGAGGAAAATCGGAAGGTTTTATCCAAAATTGTTGAGACCAAAGGGTTTGGGAAGTGCCAGCTTGCCTTTGAGAAGCAAAACTTATCTCCTGGTTATTTTTAATCCCTATTTTAACGGGAGGAAGCAGCTTCGTTACCATTCCTACTATTTTTGAGGGGGAGAATTTTGTGCCTTCGTTAACAGCTCGGGTCTGTATCACTGCTCGTTACCACGAGCAGGAGGAGAGTTACTAATTATAACTTTTCCGAAAGGGCTCGGGATGATCCCTCCCTGACGGGCAGCTCTCGCTCCGAGATGGCGCAGATCCCAAGAAACATAAAACAGCCTTAAAAAAAAAAAAAAAACACCACCAAAAAATAACAAACCCCCCCCACCTCCCCCCAAAAAAATAAACCCAACCGAAAACAGGAACTGTTCGGTAGCGGCGAGGGCTTGGACAAACATCCTGAAACCAGAAACTCCGTAAGCGATAGCCCGGAAATAGGAAATCACGGATCGGTTTGAAATCGGAGGGATTTAGTGTTGATTTGTTGCCTTTCTGAAAAAAAATATTCCCGATTTAAGAAAGGGAGGGAGCCGAGGGCGCACGGGTTTTCCAGCCTTTGTTAGTCCGGGCTTAGCCCAAATGCTGATTTTTGGTCAATTAAGTTGTTGTTATAACGTATTTCAAACCTAATTAGGCTTTGCAAGCGTCTGACGTCCTGTAACGACGATATCAAACCCGCAAGGAAAAAAATGGATGTTTTTAAGACAAAATACCCCAAAACCTGGTGTCCCGCGGGAAGCAAAGGGATCTTGGAGCCCGCAAAACAAATGTGCTCCACGAATTTCCTGGGACAGGTCCGTCTTCCCCCGATTGCAAATTATTTTCCTTTTTTCTGTGATATTTTAACTGACTGGCCGGCTGTGCCGCGAGATCCTCGTGCGTTGCCCTTGGTAAATCAGTTAAAACCTGAGATTTCAGCACATTGCTGAAAATTAGAAATTTTTTTGCGGGGGGGGGGGGGGGGGGGGGCGTGCCTTCCCAGATCGAGAGGCGGCTGGTGTGTAGCACATCTTGGGGTTATAAAAAAATATATATAACAAAAAAATATATTTAGTGATTAGCAGAAGGATAGTTGAAATATGTCGGATTTTATTTTGACCGGACTGACGTGAACTCACCGAGCGACTTCTGGGGGAGTTACTGGAGCGAAACCGCGTTCACCCGACTTAAAAAAAAAACCCAAAAATAAATCAGTTTGACTCATAAAGCTTCAAGTTGTACTTTATTTGTGTGGATCCTCGTTAGCACTGATAGATTATTAGGTTTAGCGAGCTGTGAGGGAGCTAGAGGGGTGCAGAGCGGCGCTAACGAAGCGGTTTGTGGTTTATTTGGACGCCGAATTAAATTAAAACTTGATATTTGTAGGTCGGTGTTTTGCCTTAGTTCTGTGATGAGCAATGGGCTTAAAAAATCTGAATAATGTTAAATGAATACATGTGTAATTAAGCAATTATATGTTTAAACGAACCTGGGTACTTCAGCAATTAAATAGTCTTTTACAGTATCGTGTCAGCTTAATTTAATTATTGTCTGCCAGCACCTTGGCTTTAATAACTGCGATAGGAAAGAAAAACAAACATGGAAACTTAAATTATGTCATACCTGCTCGTTAAAATAATGTTTAGAACTTATTTGAGCTTTTCCAGGGTGATTTATCCCGGAGATTTGCGACGCGCTTGGAGCCATCAGGGTTACGAATTATTTAAAGAATAATCCTGAAGTTTATGAGAAATGAATTCTAGGAAATGAGCTGTGATAAATGAACTATTTAACGAGCTGTAATCTCAATTTGCCGTAGGGGTGGTGGGTTTTTTTTTTCCCCCTATCAATAGCAGCTGTTTGCTAGTGGAGAGGTCGGAAGGTAGGATGCCGGGGAAAAAAATTGAATATTTGAAGTGTTTTTGCAGCTTATTTCCTACAGAGTGAGCAAAAGGATCGGATATTTGGCTCGGGAACGTGCGGTTTGATTTATTTTTTAATAAAACTCGTGTTTATAGAGAGGCTCAGCCCGCAGATACGGTGCTGGGTTTATTCCCAGCCTGAGACTCGACCGGAGTTCCAGAGGGAAAAAATTTGCAGGTAACCGGAGCCCCGTGCTGCCGGTGAGCTGCCGTCTCCCGGGGAAGTTTTGGGTTGAAAAGAAGTGGAAATGGTGCAGAGCAAGTGTCGCTTTTTTATCCTTTTCTGTTTGCTGGCGTCGCAAGCGCGACTCGGTTCCTCTGCGGGTAGATCTCAGCTTTAGGTAAGATCAGTTGAACCCTAAAAATACTTAATTTTAGTGAAATACGGGTGAAAAAAGTTTGGTTTCACCTTGTTTTGGGTTTGTTTTTTTAACTAAAATAAAAAACAAGGAGATGTCCAGGATGCATTTGCCACATAGAAGCGCAGGGAACCCGTCCGTGCGTGGGGTCGGAGTCTTGATTTTATGGGAAAAATCCTCAGCTGCGCCCCAAAACTGTTTCGCTATCTGGTAGAGGAGCTCAGGAGGCGTAAAAGTGAGAGGAATAACCTTAAAAAAAAAAAATATCCCTGGGGCAGGGAGTTTTTCTCTGCTGAGCGAGAATGACTGGGAACCCAGAGCGGCTGCGTGATTTGGTCCTGAAACTTTAAGCCCGGCTTAAAGCTCCGCAGCGCAAAGTCTGTCTTAGTCTGTGCCTACGCCCCTGGCTTGCATAAGACCGGAGCCAACGGGACATCAGACCGGTGGGCTTGTGTTTTAATTAATTAGTGGTGATTGATCAAATAGAAGATACTCAGTAAAGTTGTGTTGGGCTGCAGACTTTCTAAAACCAGTACTAAATAACTGCTGTGAGGCTCTTTGTCCTTGTAGGTCCAGCTTTCCTGAGCTCAGCCCACCTCTTGTCTTCCCTAAACTCCCTGAAAAACGGTCGTTCTTCATTTTTTAACACAAATTCTTGTTTTGGAAGAGGATAACTTGAAAAGAGAGGAATTTATAGCTTTTTTTTTTTTTTTTTGGCTGCCAGGTCTCCATGCTGAATTACTTGTCACGGTTCCTTTTTTAACGAGCTAGGTGACGAGTGGCTGCGGATGGGTCGGGAAATCTGTTCGCTAAGAGCATCCCTGCTTTGGAAATCCTTCGCCAGGCTGGTTTATCCGGTTATCCGATGGCTCCAGGGAGAGGCAGTTGCGGAGGCGGGGTGAGCTTGGGTCCCGCTTAGCCGAACCTTGGAGGATTATGATGAAATAAGCGGCAATTCCGCTTCGAAAACATCCCGGCGTCGCAGCCCTGGCTCGCCGGTGAGCCGGCTGAGCCATCAGCCTTGTAGCAAGGCTACAAATTAAATCAGTCTCCTTATAAAAGCTGTTTTCCTCCCGACAAAATCTTTAAAAGCATCATATTTTGTACGTAAAGCCTTGATTTCTGGAAGAACGAAGATTTTTCAGTTTAATTTTCAAGTTCTTCTCGCGGAGTTACCGATTAGGGTTGAAAACGGCCACGTTCGAAATCAAACGGTGAGCTCGCATCTCTTTTTCCTCTCGTGGAAAATCAACTTCGTGTCCGTCCAACTTGGCTACACCCAAACCCCAACCGATTCCTCGTAATCTGTTCCCGGTGCCCAAAGCCTCTTCTGAACCCCAACGCGCCGCTCGGATCAAATTTAAAACTAGTTTCTGCCTCAAAAAGTAGGAACTTGAGCTGTTCCTGGTACCTCCTCATTAATTACGTGTGTGTACGGGCTGTGGCATAGTAGGGATTGAGATTTGTGCTCGAATTGTCTCTAATTAGCTTTTTTTGGAAGCTGAAACTAATAAATCCAACTCGGGGAACCGAGCTGCGGTTTTGGATGGAGCTCGGTGTCTCAGGCGAGGTTTTCCCTGATTCCTCTGGAATTTGAAGGGCCGGAATGAGTCTGGACGCCGCCGGGTAGGCGCTGATTTTCCACGTAAAGAAAGAAAATGAGAAAAAAAATCAATTTAAATTGCTCGACCCAATCCTTTGAGTCCTGATGCTCACGACTCTTCTCTGGAGCTCATCCCCTCCTAAGGGAGCGGGGAGGGGGGGAAAAACCCGCGGAGTGAGCTCTTGGTGATAATCTGCTTAAATTTAGCAGAAGGAATATTCATTTCACCAAAGCTGATGCCAAAATTAAAAGTTTTGGCACAAGAAGCAGTTTCTTTGCCAGCCCAAAAATCCCCCTCGGTGTAAATTATCATCTTGGGTTGTATTATATTTATTCTTCTAAAGCGTTTTTTAATTCCTGTCCGGTAGGTATTTCCCCGTTTGCGAGATAGGGGTGATAAAACGCTCGTATTTATCTACTGGAACAACAGCAGCAGGAAAATCCTGGTAGTAAAACCTCAAACCCTCTGCGCACGGTGCCAAATATATTTTTTTTTTTTTACCTTTACGGTACGAGCCGCAAAGCTGCGTCTTTATTTCGTTGCCGAGCGTACAGACGGAGTCGGTTCTCGGAGTCCAGAGTTTAATACCGATGGGGGGAGGATGGGATTAGAGTGCAAATCGTCGGTCCAAAGGTTGCCGGAGATGTTTGTGGTTGGGGTTTTTTTTTTTTTAAATTTGTAGGTAGGCACGTGCACCGACCTCACCTGGAAAACCCGAACGCGTTCGATATTCCGCGTCTCGCTCTGGTTTCGGGAGGAACTCGGTGAAAAGGGACAAACGCTAAAAAAGTAAAGTCTGAGCTTCGCTGCTGGCTCAAATCGAAACATCGCCGTTATTTTTGATGTATTAAGGAAACAATTCCCAACGTTACGCTGCTTCCAAACCCCCGGCGTGATCCTTTCCTGCTGAACTGGGGTGTAATTAGAGTTAATTTGGGCACGGTCCGGTTCTCCCCCGTGGGAAGAGTGAAGGGGAAAGGTGTGGCGTCGGTCTGCGGGACAAAGTTTCATCTCTTCTTTCTTTATTATTTTATTTTTTTGTTTTCCGCTCGCGAAGCGATGTTTTCTGCTTTCAAATGCCGCCTCTGCCTGCAGAGTCCCTGGTGTGGGGTGGGGAAGAAGGAGGATAAAGAGCAAAAAGAGGGAAAAATTAGATTTGTTACGCTGTTGCTGAACATCTGAACAGGTAAACTAAGGTATCTCTGAGCGCAAAAACAACGGAAAAGGGTCAGTTTGTAAAATAAAGGTAGCGAAGAGCCTTTTACCGCTTCTCCTTGCCTGCGTTTAGGGCTGGACGCTGTCCTGGACCGAAGAATTCCCTGTAAAAACCCGATCGGGTTACAAGAAAAAACAAGATCGCCGCTTATTCCCGCCGTCGAGTCGGAGACGCCGTATTTACAGCCGAGGCTGACCTTGTGCCTGTCGAGGGATGGTTGTTTGCGGAGCTGCCGATCGCTCTTCTAGTCCCAAGGGAAAATTCCGACCGTTTGCAGAGCCCGAGGAGTTTAAAAACAAAAAACAAACAAAAAAAGGTGAATTTTTGAAGTGTTTCGGTGTCCGCTGACCATACGAGCGGCTGAGAGGATGTGTCGTGACCAGGGTGTTCGGAGCGGTTTTGGGGGGATGTCTTCTCTTTTTTTTTTTTTTTTTTTTAGCGCCGTGCGAGTGCGTAAGGGTTAGTTAATTAGATCTTTGCTTATCAGATACTGCTCTTAACGGGACCCGGAATGACTTTGAGGTCTTAGGTGTGATCTAACGTCTCATCCGAGCTTCGCTTTTAACCGGTTTAACTATCCTGCTGGTTTTAATATCTTTTTATTTTCTATATCTTGGGACGCATTTAACCAGTTAAGGACGCTGCATTTTTTCATTGTTTTAAAACCATCTTTGTTTTGCCTTCTCTTTTTTTTATCAGTTATTTTTGGTCCGACCTTGGCTCGTCCTTTCTTACTTTGCAGTTGGGTTTCTCCGGGAAAGGCGGCTCTTCGGGAGCGCCCGTGTTCTTGCCGAGGATTGATAGCGCCCAAGCAGTTGCGGTCTCTCGGTATCTGCAGACGTGGGCTGAAGAGGAACGCAAAGCGTAGTTGTTAGGCTGATATTAAAAGGTTTGGAGCCCAAAACATGCTGCTAAAAAAGCCTAGCCTAAAGGTGAGATTATTTTAGGCTCGGCATTTGAATAGAGGATTGTAATCCTCACGGGCAGCCTGACCTTTTTAGAAGGAAATTGTCTTTTAGATGTTCATTTTAAGCATATTATTGATAAAATATGCTGAGGCATCCTTTGAGAACTTAGGTTTACCTGTTTAATCTTCAAACTAAGCTTAAGGAGGTTGACAGCCCCTCCGATTTATCACGAGACGCAAGGTAGGAACGGGCGGTAGCTCGTGGTGAAGATCCATCTGTTTGCACCCGGGGTTTTTCGGCGCGGTTGAAAAATAGCACAGGGAAGCGGGGGAGCGATCTTGCGTTAAGAAACGGCTTTACAAACCCAAAACTGTGATATTTCACCCCGGAATATTCCCGGTGTTGGTTCTGAAAGATGGGAAGGGTCGGTCCGAGACCTGCAGGACCTGCGCTTGAGATCTCGGGGTGGTTCCTGACGCTCTTCAGCACCGTTGTCCTGAGCTCGGGGCTTTTGTCGTGTGATGTCAGAATTGTCTGACCTCACCTACGAGCTAATTTGGGCTGAAAGGAATAATTTACTCCGTGGTAAGGATTAGTAGGAAGATCTCAGCACTGAGGAACCTTCCTGCAACTCGGGAGGACGTGTCCTTCCCCCTTTTGTTGGAGAAAGTTTATTTCATCGTCGCCGACGGAGTGATTTACAAGCGAGTTTGGCTTGCTCGTTAGCCTGGCGATTTTCTAAAAAATCCCCGTTTAATTTGCTCGGAGCTCGAAGCTCCTCTAACAGCGTGTACATGCTTGGGGCACGCTGACCCCGAAGCGGATCACCGGTTTTTCTTCTCGTTCCCGTTTTAATTGAAGTGGGAGTAGAACCGCGCTCTCCATGTTACGTCGCCCGACTTGTCCGGGTGTTAGTCACGCTCCTTGCTGCGCGAAATGTCTTCCCTCCTGGATAAACCTTGAGGTTGGCGTCGATTGCTCTGGCTATAAACCCTTGAATTAATTTTTACGTGGCTTAGAAAACGCGGTGGTTTCGTCCGTTCAGTTCTCGTCGAGAATCGTCGGTACCGAATTATCAATTAACGGGGGGGGAAAATTGGATTTTCTGGCCGCGGCCTCGTGCTAAAGATAAGTTCTGGTCGTGGGTGAGCGTGCCGAGGGAAGGAAGGAGGAGAAAGTTCCGCTCTGTGTCAGACTTGTAGTAACAAAACGAGCAGCTGCTGATACTTTCTAAACTTGTGATTTTTTTTTTTTTTTGGAGTCTTTCAAGGCCGTCTCTGCAATTAAGAGAAAGGAAAGGGCAACTTCTGGGATCTCTCAGACTGCGAGTCTCTCAACCAGACAGAAATTTGACTATAAAACCACTTCTCTGTTTTTTGAGGGCGGGGGGGGGGTGGGTTTGACATGATACTTTTGAGTATTTGCATCTGGTTTTCCTTTCACAGCTTTGTTTTAGTTTCTTCAGCCTTGAAAGAAGAGAGTTGGGTCGTTTCAGACCCCGAGCCTCGTATTGTAAGTCCAGAACGCGTTTCCGACGGGCGGCGTGACTGTACGTGGGATAAAAAAATACCGAATTTTGGGGAATTTGCGAGGAGTTGAGCTGCTTTCAGGTGGGTTCGAAAGACCCCGTGGCCGAGCTGTGGGTTGAATCTCGTCGCCGAGGTTGGGCGCCGCTGGCGTTAAGCGCTTTTAAAATACACGTGTCCCGAGCTGCTCGGAGGAGACCGAGACTCGTTATTTAACATGCGTTGGCTTCGCTTATTTTTTTAATTGCGTTGTCTGCTCGTTGGTCAGAAATTTCCCGAGATGTATCTGTGACTTTGCGGTCGAGGCTCGCGCGCTTTGAAGCTCCGAGTCCAATCGCTTGGGGGCCCAAATCGATCTTGGATAAACTTTTGCTCTTTTCTGAGCCTTTCGGTAGCAGCAATATTGAAAGAAATTGAAAAATGAGGATGCTCGGATTGGGGGAGGTCAGGTTTGGGGGCACAAACCCTTCTGGGATACAAACCCCTTAACTCTCAACATAAAACCTCGTCAACGCGCAACTTGCTTCCGTCCCTGCGGCTTAATTGCGCTTTGAATCTGCGGATCTCCATTTGTAGCTGGGTGCTCCGTTTCTCTGACCGCTAATTAAAGGATTTGAGGCTAAATTGGTCTTGTTGGAAAACTCTTTCCAGGCTACACAACGCTAACACATGTGTAAGCTGAATTAAATCTCCTGCGTAGCACGTTTAAGCAGTTTACTCTCTTAAATCAGCGTTATTAATTTTAAATTATGCTTCTGCCGGATGGGACGGGGTGAAGTTTGTCCTGTTAGTCTACAAGAATGAGAAATTGAGTCTCTGCTTTTGCAAAAACTTTTAAGTTATCTGTATGTAACTTGCTGGAAAAGCGGAGAAAATGTGATACCGGGGTGAGGGCAATACGTAGATTCAACTGGGAATTTACCTGCAGGGTGTAAAGGAAGCGCTGGAGTACTAAAATCAGGAGAAATTCAAGCAAAATACCTTCTGAAAAATGTATTTTCCGTGGTGAGATGTTGCCCGCTTACTTGAAGTAGAATTCTTGGCTTTGCGTATCGAATTGGCCTTGCACGGCGTGTTGGGTACCTGCATTTACCTGGCGTGGACTGAGGTACCTGTTATTTCATCGATAATGACCTCGTACGTTGCCTGTATGACCCAAAACATTGATTATTTTTTTTTTAAATTTTTTTTTTTTGAGTAGGTTTAACAGCAGTTTGAACTTGGCCTTCAACTCTGATTGTGGGATATCGCTCACCCGTATCCTCCCCTCCGCTCAGAGAAGCAAACCAGTCTGACGGGCAAACAACCTGGGCACGTTTGTCCTCGTTTCCTGTTGGGTTTTGTTAAAACAATTGATTTTTCTATATATTTTTTTCGCTTTAAAATCAGAGCAACTCTTGCGTAAGGTATTCAGGTTCTCCCGCCGTAGAAAATTACGTGTTTTTACCCTCAAAATAAAAAGGCCATGTGGTATTTGGGGCTGGCACTGGAATATCGCCTTGAGTGCAACTTTTTTTGGCAGCTATTTGATATTTAGCACGTCTGAGTATTGTAGAACAGAAATTACAGGCACATTTTGGTGTGAATTTACTCCTGTTTAGGCTTCATCCAGGCACAGATTCTTTTTTTTTTTAAAAAAAAACTTAAAAAAATGTTCGGTGCTGGTGTCTGACAAAGCTCCGTGAACGCAGGAGGAGTCTGAGATTACGGGAAGAGGGAGGAAAAACCTTGCCTGGTATCCAAAACCCGGGTAACTCCTTATTTTTTTTTTATTCTATTTTATTTTCCACTGTTTTGTTAGCTCTTTCTAGGAAAAGCTTTATCCTCAGCTTCAGGCTGGGCTGCCCGCGCAGCCCTTCGTAAGCAAAATCCAGCGTCAAAAATAACGTTCCTGGGGTCGCGGCCGTCCTTGGCTTTGGGTGTAGATGGGGAAATCGGGAGATCCAGGTGAATCAGGTACTAAAAATGTTCATTTTTTTTATTTTTCTGACCCCAGAACAGCGTGAGAGCGGCTGTCCTGGGCTGCAACAACAACTTTTTAGTGAAATCCTCCCCGTTTCCTTCTACATCGCTTCTGGTTTGGAGACGCGAGGCCGCTTTCAAGCTGTGCAATCACACGGCGCCCGGCGTCTTTATCGGTGCGGTGGCTGTTTTAGGTACAGAACAACCTGTTCGGGGAGTAAAAAAAAAAAAAAAAAAGAGAGCAAAAAGGGGTATATTGAGCAAAAATGGGTTTTATTTTCCCTCGAAGCCAACTCTTCTCATTCAGTCGTTGTCCAGGACAAATTAAGCAGTAACTCTGCGTACAAAACGTCTTGTACTGAAGCTTTTAAATTCAATTCCTGGATCAAATTCAATTTTTTCCTTTGTTTGCGGTGCCGGGAAGGGCCCTTGGATCAAGGATTGCTCGGCCGCCGCTTCTCCTTCAAGTATTAAACTCAGGACGTTATTAAAGGAGCACTAAAGTCGAAAGAAATATAACCCGCATCTATTAAGGGGGAAAAATGGCTGTAGTGAGAAATCGGGAAGCGTTAATTAATAGAAAAATCTGGTTTGGAAGTGTCTGAGCCTCTGGAGCGAGGCTCGTTAGGTGGTTGAATTAATTCAGATGTGGAGGGGTGAGATACCTCAGTGCTGAGTCTCAGGAGATAAAGCGTGCGGCTGCGAGCTGAGAAAATGTATAGAAGATGTACGTATGGAAGGGAAATTCAGCTTTCCGCTGCGTTAGGGCAGAGCCGGCCGGGCTGTCGCGGCTCTAAGAGGACTCTTGCTCCAAGAAATCGGTGATCACCAGACGGCGTGGCGTTTCCTGGAGCAAAGATTTGGACCCAACCCGACCTTGGAATTTATTTTTTTGCGCCGATTATCGCAAATTGGTTTGCGTGTTTCCTTCTGGCCGTTCTCCGTTTCGGGTGGGTTTTCCCCACTCGATTTGCTGGGAAACTGAGGGTTTAATTTTAATTTATACGCGCTTTAAAATGCCGGCGGGATATCTTGGTGGTAGAGCGTCGCTTGGGTGCGAGCGGTGCCCGGGGATGAGCAAAATCCGACCGCAGCACGTAGAAAATAATATCTTGGGATTATTTTCAACTGAATTGTCTTTTTTTTTTTTGTGTGTGTGTGTCCTGGAGCTAGATGAACCCCGCAGAGCGCAGCCTTCGTTTGCTCAGCTAGCCTTCGTGCAGATAAGATTCCCCAGACAAAATAAGCGGGTTTTGGCAAGGTAGCCGCTCTCGGAGTTGATTTTTTTTTTTTTATTATCTTGGGTTTTTTTTGGCTGGCGCGGAGTCAGGTGGCCTTGTGCATCTAGCCGGGGCTGATCTGTCCCACGGAGGCGAGACGTTGAAGCCTGGGATATCTCCTGGCGGTGACCTCCTCTCGGTTGATGATTATTTGAACACTTAAACGGAGAAGAAACTGAAAGCGGAGAGGTAAAGAATGGTCTCCAGGCTGGACACGATGCGCTAACTGGAAGAGAACGTCTTCTTGAGGTTCTCCTGCTTTGGGTGAGAGGTTCAGGATGCTCCAGGACTGAAGAAGGAGTTTAGAAACCTTGAAATCGAGAATCTTGACCCAAACCTGAGAGGTACAGAGGGTCTGGAGGAGCCGTGGAGCTTGGAGAACTGTCCCAGAACGGACGTCGGAGGAGGAGACATCGGTGGGAACGACCCAAGACCTTGTCCGCTCTGCGCATCCAAAGCGGAGGGAGCAGCGAGTACCTAAATCTGCCTTTTTGCGACCGTTTTTACCACCCCGGAGTATCTGCAAAGGGTTTTTATTTGTTTTGTTTCGTTTTCCTGCGGGAGTTTGAACCTCTTCTCTTTGCTAGGTGGCTCACCTTTGCCCAGGCGTTTTTCCTCGTTAGGGGAATGTAGGTGGGACCTCGATGGCTTTATAGCAACTAAATCGGCTTAAAATAGGAGCTTCCAGGAGAAGGAAGCACTTAAATAATTTCTAAGGTAAATATCAGCAGGTTCCTCGTTAGGAAAATCTGGGCGAGTCTTAGGAGGGGCTGAGGGGTGAATTTTAGTGGAAAATGTAATAATCCTTAAAGCGTCGGTAAAATAATTTGTTTAGTAAAGCTGTGACACTCTAAAGATAAAGGTTAATCACGTTATGCTTATGTACAAGCTTTGAGTATAAAATCTTGTGTATGTTGGTTGATCGTGGAGGTGATTAAACACAATCGGATTTTTCCGGTGGGTAAGAGCATCAGGAACGACCGTAACTCGTTTGGCACGCGTCGTTAATCTTCCCCTCTCGCAGAAATTAGTCGGGCGAGAAACCGTCGCCTGAAATCCCGGGATGCTGCAGGGTGGATCTTCTTCTCCTTTAGCAAACAGGAAAAAAAAAACCAACGGAGTTTTGCGATTTATTTTTAATACCAAAAGGTCTCTTTTCTGAAGATCTCGTCTGATATTCAAAAAGCCGGGATCTGCTCGAAAAAGTGAATTTGTAGGAAAACTTTGTCATTTAACAGCAATTAAATTCCAAACGTCAACTTTTTTTGAGGGAACGTAACTATTTTCAGCTACTATGTGAATTGTTTGTAATATTGTAGTGCGTTTTTTCTTGATCGTAGCCTTTATTTAGGGGAAAAATCCTCATTTTCATTGTTTCTGGGGGCTTTTATGGCATCCCTTCCACCCCATACTCTTTGAGTCTTGACTTTGAATTCAGATAAATTCATTGATTGGGGTTGAAATGTTTTCCCGCAGAGTTAACGTGATTGCCAGCCAGTAAACGGTACCCGCTTGTTCGGATTTATCCTGATGGGGGGGATAAAAAAAGCAAAGATTGGGAACATAAACCTTTTAAATCACGGATTTTTCGTTTGTTTTTCAAACTGCAAACCTTTCTAAGAAATCTGGCGTCTTCCTCCCGTAAATGCCTGCTGTTCTTGGAGGTAGAAGAACTGAAATTATCGATTTCTTTATTTCAATACTTTGCTACGGGAGTGGTTTTATAGGAAACCGGTGAATTCTACTGCTGAAATCAGAGTCGCTCTTGAGATTTATTCCCATTCTTCCCCCCGAAAGAAATTAAGAGACATTGAACATGCAGAAGGTAAATTATGTTCTTTTTAAAAAAAAAAAAAGTATTTGAGCAGATTTACCTGTCTGCAGGGAGCTGCTGGGTTGTGTTTAATGTGTTAAACAGTGCTTAACGAGCTCGTTTAGCCCAGGTGCAGGGTTTGGGATCTGGTTTATCCTTCCAGCTGCTTTGGTGTCCGCCTTCCTCTGGGCTGAGCTCCTTAGGAAGCCAAACGGGCAGCAAACAGTGAGTAAAGAGTGAGTACACACTCGTAACGTCAACTTTAACCTCTGAAAAACCGGGGCTCAAATGTTAATTAAAACCTGGCAGTAATTGCTGCGGTGTGACAAGGCCCGGAGCAACCTGTTTGAATTTCTGACGCAGGAGACCTCCGGACATCCCTTTCCACCTCCCGTATTTCTCGCCCCGCGGGCAGGCGAGTCCAGCTTTGCTTTAGCTAAACTTTCCACACCCGCTCGCTAAAGCTAAGCTTAAGTTAGTCGGAGCTGTTAAGCCAGTCCTCCTTTGGCCTCTTGATTTTTTTTTTTACCTGTTAGTACTTGCTGAATTCTTTTTGTTGGAGGGGGGGAAGTGTTGAGTCTCCCGGATCCTTTCTGGTCTTTACCCCTGAAAATGAAATTAAAGATTTTTTATTTTTTTACATAGTTTAATTTATTTATTGGCTCTGATAGAAGGCGAGAGCTGGCTCCGGAGGCGTGGTGGGTAAAGTCATTTGCGCTCGTGAAAAATGCGTCAGCTGTGGTTACGGTCATCTTCCTTCGCGGTAGAAGCTTAAATCTCCTCTTTGGTGGGTTTTTTTAAGGTAATTTCCATAAAAAGAGGGAGCGTGAGCGATCGCTGTTCTTGCGTTGGGGCTGCGGATGGGTTTGAGACTTCTTACAAGCTTCTAAACCGGGCTTTGAGGTGCCTAAAGCTAGGCAGCGGTTGGATTAAACCCAGGTCTTGGAACCGGCTTAAACACCTGGAAAAAGAACTTTTTGGGGTGGAAAGAGTAACTTTTAGCGTAAAGGTTAAAGCGAGGGAGCGGCCCTGTGCTTGTTGAAGCTCTCAAGAGGTATATTGGGTTGGTTTGCTCAAATTCACTTTTTTTTTCCCCTCAGTATGTGTAAATTTTGAAGCGTGGACACTTTGAACGATGGTCCAGACCGTTGACTTGCAAACTGGGATCCCTTCGCCCGTCCCCGGTTGCGTTGCGTAGCTTTTCATCATCAAGGGTTCCTGGTTTTCTGACTCGTACGTGTTGTTTCCTATAAATAAAAATAGAAATCGAGAATGTAAAATGAAAGTTCATGATGGTGGGGTGGTTTTTTTTGGCTGGATTTCTGAATTAATACGCATTTCTTTTCCTTACAGATCTTTCTTTCGATAGTAGCTTTGAAAATGAAGGTCAGAGGATTCAACTGGTGAAGAAGAACCGAACACCTCGAAGGGTCAACTCTGATTTCAGGTAATTATCCTGAATTTTACTACTCCACCCGTAAGCGCACGATTTACGGGACGCGGCTTATTTCCGGCATTTTGGGGCAGTAACGTCATTTTTGGGGGTTTTAGCGGAGAGAGGGTGATGCGAAGTGGGACCACAGGAATTAATTCGAGCCGGGGATGAGCCACGCTCGTTGCCTTCGAGTGCTTTGAACTGTGTAAATCACGTACAAGCTGCCGCGACCGCGTCCCCAGATTTACCGGATTTACCGATAGGCGTTTGCCGGTGCGAGTAGAGACCGGGTTATACGGACCTTCGGCTTCGTTAAGGCTGGATCCAATTTGATTTGTCCTGATACTTCGTTAGATAAAGAATTTTAAACCTGTTTTTCCAAGGGAACCGATACCAGGAGGCAGAAACAGCAGAGAGTGAGGTTGGGGAGAAGCTTCGTACACGTGAAATAATTCAGAATTTTCTGTATTTTGGTGTATTTAAGAATATCAGACACCAGGGTTTTTTGGGGTTTTTTCTTTTCCTCTTTTACATACATGTATAGCTCTCGTGCCCCTCGGCTAGCGGGAAAACAGGACACAAATGTGATGGGTTTTGGTGTTTTTCCCCAGAATTTGCTTTTTCTAAGCACGTTTTATTTCCGGTAGCTTGTCCTGAAAGGCTTGGTAATAAATTGGGAAAACTACCCCAAATACACAACTATCATTTTTTGATGGCTTCAGCTTTGAAAGGAGTCAGTTGTTTTTGTGCCACCTGACTATTTCGGCACGATTTGGAGCTTTATTATCTCCAATAATTTATTATCGTCAATAATAACGATTGCCGAGGTGGGTATGACAGACGTAGCCCATCGACGAGCGATCGACTTTCCGAAGTCTTGGGCGGCAAAGTTTATATTTTAAATCTCCAGCCGCTCTAGGGACGCCTCGGCCTTAGTGGACAGCAAGAAGCAAAATTGGGGGGGGGGGTGGAAAACCTCCTTTTCTCCAGGAAAAGAGCAGCTCTTGCAAATATTGGGCTGGAGTAGGGAGTGGGCATCAAATTTTCTTGTGTTCTTCACCTCTCGAGGGTAGAAATGGTCTCACGCTCGGGCCGTCCCTATAAGATGCTTAAATTTGGCCCCGTAGTTGACAAATGATAGTAGAACAGATTAAAAAAATGTCATTTTTTCTGACTTAGAATAGATAAACTTCTCTTCAACAACTTTTTCCGAGTTGCGTAGTCACCTATACCCCCGTCCTGCTGTCTTCTCCGTCCACCTCGGTGCGCCGGGGATTGACGGGAGTTTACGATGATGATGTTGGGTGCCGTTGTCTTGGAATAGGTAATCGGGGGAAGGCTCAGCCTCAATAACGTCACCGCGAAGTTTGGACTTTACTCACGGGGCAGCTACGGTGAGACGTGCCGCTGCGCGAATCCGTAGCCCCTGGCACGCGCCGTCTGCCGTAACGGCACCGGTTTGGGATGTGCCGGCAGGTGAGGAGGTGGTGGTGGGGCCTTAAGTTCACACCTCTGGATCTTGGGCTGTTGGAGAGAGGACCCGTCGCTCGGGTGGCGCTGGGGACATCTCCGTTGATCCCACCGGCTGGGGACGCTTTGGGGTTGGGGGGGGTTGACCTTGACCGGCTGCCGATGCCCACGCGGCCGCTCCATCACCCCCCTCTGCAGCAGGACCGGGGGAGAAAAAATCCGGGAATGTTCATCAGACGTTGTCTCTTCTGTTCCGTCCTCTTTGTGCCGTTCCCCTGCTCTAGCGTGGGCTCCCTTCCACGGGAAACGGTCCTCCATGAACTTCTCCAAGGTGGGTCTTCCCACAGGACGCAGTCCTTCAGGAACTGCTCCAGCGTGGGCTCTTCTCCATGGGGTCACAGCTTCCTGCAGGGCACGTCCACTTGCTCCACCGTGGTCTTCACCACAGCCTTGCAGGGTGGACAGCCTGCTCCACCGTGGTCTTCACCACGGCCTTGCAGGGTGGACAGCCTGCTCCACCGTGGTCTTCACCACGGCCTTGCAAGGTGGACAGCCTGCTCCACCGTGGTCTTCACCACGGCCTTGCAAGGTGGACAGCCTGCTGCACCGTGGACCTTGCAGATGAGGACATGGCGTCAAGCTTCCAGGAGGCTGGACCAGCGATGGACTTGAACGGTGTTGTATGTGATGGTGGGACCTCAACTTGACCTCTAGGTGTTGGAGAGAGAACCCATCACTTGGTAGGGCTGGGGACAATCTCCATTGATCCCACTGGATGGAGACAGTTTAGGGTTAAGGCTGTGGCTCTTCATCCCTTAAGCCTAGCTTAACATAGCCTACTTGAAGTTCTAAACTCAACACCCGTCATCCTTGAACATCCATGGAAAAATGACGCATAAAACCTCCTCTGGCCATTTCGAGCAGCTCCATCCAACTTTGTCATCTGTGGTTTAGTAATAATATGGTGAGGTAGTCATCGATAAAAGGTTGATTCCTTTGAAATACAGCAAAATCTTCACGGCATCCGTGGTTTTCGTGGCAGAGACTTGTTCGCCTTAAGCAGGTGGGAGTTGCGGTGCAAAACCGCCTGGGTCTGTGGCTGTTCAAGCTGCTCTGAGTGTGAAACTGCTCAGATTCCACTTTTTTTTTCCTTCCAACCATGGAAAAATGAGCTTAAAAATAGTTATTCTCCCAAAACCGAACAAAATATGTTTAAATGAAGATATTTTTTCTTGCTGTCCTAACTCTGTAGAGCAGAGGTTTATGGCACAGGAATAAATAAAACTCCTCCCCCGTGGAAACCTCCTGTATTTAAAGCGCAGAATTCAACATCCGCCTCCCGTGGGACACAAAACGAGCCGGGAAAAGCTGGGATAACGTCCGCAGGGATCACATCCGCAGGTAGCTGCGGAGGTCAGCGTCCCCGTCGGCACGGGATTAGGGATGCCGCGACCGGCTGCCGGCTTTGCGAGGGTTGGACCGGAGCCAGACGAGCGTCGGCCGGCTGGTGGCACGAATGCCGCAATCGGTCAGGTGGAAAAATTGTAAATCCCCTTCGCTGACGCGGATCGCCTCGTTAAAACGGAGCGGCGAAGGCGAATTAATGACGTAGCGGGTTTTAGCGAACCGCGAGCGGCGAAGTTGAGGAGTTTTCACCGTCCAGTTTCTGCGGGGAATGTTTAAAAAAAAAAAAAAAAGCGGAGAGGAAAATGCAAATTGCTTGAAGGTGGGAAGTGATGCTGCAGGGTAAGGGTTGCAAATTCTCTTCCTCTGGATGTAAATTAATTAATTTAATTTTGGCCAAGTAATTTCTGCGCTGGAAACTGCACCGGCGGGTCAGGTAGGGATAAAGAAATAAAAAATGCGAAGCTGAGTGGTTGCTCGACGGGTCCGAGGGAGTTTCTGTAAGAGCCTGGTGCGGACGTGGCCGTGCTACGGACGAGCTCGAGCCCTCGACCTCGCATTTCACGGGACGAAACGTCCCGTTTCTTGCTGAAATTGCCGCTGAACGGCGACAGCGTCGAGATCTGCGGTGCCACCGCGTCCCCCGCAACTCGGGGAAGGGTTTGAGGCAGAATCACACTAAAAAAAAACAACAAACACCCAACTCCGCTAGCTGTGGATGTCTGATTTAGGGTAAAATACGTTTCCTCGTCCTAAGTCCGGTCCCTGATGGAGTTTAGTTAAACCCACTCTATCGCGGGTTGGATTAAGTCGCTGCGGCATCCGGCGTGTTTTACTGGCACAATAGATGTTTCCGTCCTGGAATTTGGGGACGCGACGGCTTGGATAAATCAGATTTAACTCAGTGGTGTTAAGACGGATACTCAAAAATCCACAGCGCTGTAGAAACGCTCCTGAATACCTCTTTTTTTTTTTTTTTTAAGAAAAAAACTACATGTTGCTGTATAATCCTGGTAGCTAAACCCTGAAATATTCGATTAATTTTGCTCTGACAGCAGTTTTGATGCAAAAAGTGGATTTTTTTTTTTTTTTGTGTGCGTGTGTTTGTGAAAGTCTTTGGGTCTTAATTACAGTTTCCGCAGGAGCGGAGTGGATGAGGTCAAACTCTGTGTCCTCCTTATTTGGCTTTTCCCATCCCATTCCTGAATGATATTAACGATAATGGATGGAAATGAATTTCCTGCTCAGTCTCTTAATTAATAAAAGATATTTTGGTTGGTGTGGTTCTTGCGCATGCGGGTAGTTTTCTGCTGATTTTAGGTGTCCTCCAGCAAAACTGAGCCTGGACTTGAAAAACACCAAGAGAAACAGGTTTTTATTTTTGAGGGCTTTATTTTTCCTTTATCCTATAAAAAAATAGTGTGTTTTCCAGCCCAGACCCACCCACACCACCTCATTTTCCAACTTATTAATCCCCGCTGCTCGCGTGTAAATACATGGATATCAAAAACCTTTCCTCATTTGGGTCTTTGTCTTCATTAAACCACCAAGTGGAAGCAATAATTCTTAATTTGGGGTCATCCTGGAGGGGAATTTTGGATGGCTGTGCCGATTTATCCCCCCGGGATTTTTATGCAGCTTCATGACGGCTCGCTGGAGACGAAGCCGCTTTTCCCGGGATGCCGGCGGGAATCCTCGTGTTGCTGTTGAGTTTCAGGGATGGGGAAAATTCCTTTACGCCCGCCCCGTGTGAATTTGGGGTGGGAATTTGTCCTCGCCTGGATTTTCTGGCTCGGGATGCAGCTCCTGAAATCGAGGATGGCGTAGGAGGTGTACGGAGGAGAGAGAAACTCTTTGAGCTGGGATTTAAACGGCGTTTTAAACCGATAACCGAGCAGGTCTTGAGGAACAAATGCTGCTCTTCAGTCCTTTCCCGTATCTGTCGTGCTGTACGTACACAAAAATGACATGGGAGCTGGAAGCAAACAACTTTTTTTGGGTGTTTTCAGATGAAATTTTAAGCAGCGAGGTTGCTTTGGTGAAAAATTATTCCCGCCATACACCGGGAAGGTTCCGGGTGGAGTTTTAACATCAGCTGCAACATCCACATCTCTGGTTAGGAGGAAGCTGCTGTGTTTTCTCAGCAGCGTTCACCGGAGGCATCAGCTAAAACGCTGTTAATTAAGTCTTAAGCGAAGAATTTGGAGGTTCGGAAGGGTTTGACGCGCCGTTAGCTGTTGCCGTCACCTCTGTCCCTTCCCTTTTGTGCGTTTAAGGCGCAGGATGGTCGCTGCGAGCGTTGATCCCCGTCTCCTGGCTCAGCAGGGTCAGAATTAAAGGGAGTGCTGGCCACCACAAATTTGTTAGTTATTCTTTTCAGCCCCTGGATTTTCCAGCCTAGCTGCCTTTTCCAGGCTCTTTCTAGATAATACATCCTGGGGTGGGATCCGTAACGATGCAATTTAACCCCGGAATTCCAGTTTTCTGTTCTGTAGCTCTGCATTTTCCCTGCGCTACCGCCCTCCTCTGGGATTTTGGGACTTGGCTTTGCCTTTACAAACCAAATCCCCACCCTTCCCTCCTCCTGCAAAAGAAACCCTCCCGGCTTTATTTTTTGGGGTGGGCACCGCGGGGAGCGAAGGGATTAAGGGGAAAAGGACGTTCAGCCCCAAACCGCGGGACGACGCAGCTCCGCGTGCCGCGATCCGATGAGACCGTACCGGCTTGGACATCCTAAACTTCCTGCGTCTTCAAAAAACGGGGATTTAAGTATTTCTATTTTCTTGAAATTACGGTAAAGTTGCTGTAGAGGGATCCAGCATCACAAATATTGCCGTAACCTACGGTCTGGGAGATAGAAATAGTTGGGTTTAACTTTCTTCGTTAAACATCGCCAATTCAAAATCACTAATTAAAAGTCAAAATCTGTTTTCTGCTTCAGTAGGTCACCTTCAAGGCACTGTCCAGGACAGACAGATAACCTCAAAGTCACCAAAAAACCCTACAAAATCACTTTATTACTTAATAACGCTCATTTTTCAGGGTTGGGGTTTTTTTTAAAGATTAAATTAATCTTTTTGTTCAGGCTCAGGCAAGAGAGGAGGGATATTTAGGGCAATTTCTTGCAAATTCGGCCACTCTCATAGTCAGACCCCAGAGCATCTCGGTCTCTCCTCCGAGGCGGGTGGCAGACTCGTCTTCGACGCAGTTTTTTTTTCCGGCAGCTCTGTTCATGCCCGTGGATCTGCCTCTTAGTTCCATCTCAAAACATCTGCCCTTTTAAACCAGCCTGAAATAATCCCTCTGCCCAAATAAAAACCAGCATCTTGGATGGTTTCCTTGCTTACACCGCCCTCCTCGAGTCGTTCGGAGATTTATTTTTTTTTTTCCCCTCCTTTAGATGTTTTTCGGAGTCTGGTGCCGGGACAGCCCATCTTATATCCCTGGGTCATGAATTTTCCAGCCCCATTTCTCCACTTTTTTCCCCCAATATCATCTCTGCTTCCCCCCCATCTCTCCTAGCTCAGCTTTGGGGTGGAAGGAGAAGTTTTCCTGCCGGTGTTGGGCTCCTCCTGGCCTGGCAGTTCCCTCTGCCGGCTCCGCTCTGCATTACACCCCTTTCCCTTCCCGCCTCTTCCCCGAGGAAAATAAACCCCAGGATTTATTTTGGCAGGCGACATTAAAACCACGTGGATCCGGCCGAGCGCCATCCCGGTGAACTTGAACCTCTCTACGCTAAACACCACCCTAGCGAGGTCCCTCCTTCCGCATCTCGCTTATACCTTCACCTAACGAAGCGCGTAAATATTAATCACGGTAATCAAATAAGCGTTTTTCCTGATTTTTCCCATGTCGCCGTGAATAAATGTATTGTCTCGGGCCGAAGGAGAAGGTCTGGTTCTAAGCGGTAAGGTTAACGAAGACTTTCTGGTCACTGAATCTCGAGGCGGTGCTACGTTTGGGGTTTCTTAATCTGTAGATTAATTATTTTCTTTGTCGTAATTGGTTTCTTAATCTGTATCTTAAGGCGGTGTTACGTTTGGGTTTTCTTAATCCTGAGAAATTAAGAAAACCCGAACGTAGCACCATCTACAGCCCCGTCAAAAATATAGATTAGATTTCTAATCTAATACAGCTGAGGTTTCTAATCTATAATATAGATCGGATTAAAAAAAGCCGAACGTCGCGCTTCCCGTCTAGATTAAGAAGACCCTAACGCAGCGTCTATAGCACGATCTATAATATCGATCGGATTTATTGGTGAGACGTCACCGTCCAGGTAGATCTAGGTTGACGTTCTCCATCCTCCAGCTCTTCATCCCCATTTTGTTGCTGATTTTTAAGGGGACACCAAACCCGATTTCATTAAACTCCCTGAATGAGTTTCTCCATACCAATAATTGTTGGTTTTGTTTTTTTTTTTCCCTGGGATACAAGAGGCGGCTTCATGGCAGGAGCCGGGAACATCCCGAGCGCGCACGCAGCGGCGGTTCCCGTGTTTCTGGCGAGAGATGAGGCTGGGGCGATGCTGATCGACTCTTTCTGGGGGGTTTTTCTGATATTTTGACACATGGGTGGGGCGATAACGTAAAAGAGGAGCTGTAACGTAACCACCGGGTGAGGGGAGAGAGTCAAAGCATCGTTTTTTGGGGGGGGAAGAGGAGAAGAATGGTGTAAATTGATGTATTTCCAGCTAATCCTGTAAAAAAATGTCACCGGAGTTTGGAAATGCAAGAGGAGGCTGGTAGGATTGAGAAGACAATGCAAAAGAGAAGAGATAAACTAAATAAGTGAAAATAAACGGGTAGATGTGATAGAATCACTTAACCGCCCGGTCGGGTGGTTAGAGGCTTTGCTTCGAAGTGGAACGGGAAGAAATTAAACCGGTGATGAAATATTTTCCCTTCTCTTTAAAAAAAAAAATAAATCCAACCAAACTCCTCCTTGGCTTCCTCTTACGGCCGGCGCTCGCAGAGCTATTGTGTTAAGAGGGAGCTGGAGGAAATTGGTCGGCCGCAGCCCTTGAAATGATGAATTTCAGGAAGGAGCTTGCCCTAAAGGTGGAAAAATGCCTGGAAAAAACCTGAAATACTGGTGCCTATTCCTTGTTTTTCCATAGGTGTCCGTGTTTGCACGTGTCTGTAGTCTCCTCGGCTTTGCTGGGCTCTTGACGTACGTTAAAAATAGAGAATTTTCTGGAGGTAGCCTTCGTTTCCGATGCCTCGGGTTGACGCCTCCGATTAATTGCTTTTTTTGTTTCATCAGATACGGTATCTAAAGGCATTTGTGCCTGAAGCCACGGAAGATAGATGGACAAGCCAAGCAACTTCTGACTCTGCATCATTTTCTGGGGCAAAATTATATGGCAATGTATCCTACAAGGTAACGTAGTCCCTTGCAGCGAGTAAAGATGATTCCTTTTGCTCAGCTACCGCTTGCTAAGAACAGTTTAGCACTTGAATTTCCCTTTAATACGCAACTTAGAGGAATCGGCACTGCCCCAAAGCAAAATTAGGGGAATTTTGCGAGAGGGAAATCTAAATTGTCTCCAAATTGTGTCACGTTTCGAGTCAGATCTCCCCTGCTGGGAGGTAGAGTTAACAGCTCTCGGAACGGGATACTTTCCATATCCACAGCTATAAAATCTCCCTTAAAACATCCCGGGTGAGCCAAGGGAGTCTGCCACAGCGATCTTGCTGCTCAAGCGACGCTTCAACTCGCTTGGAGGCCTGAAAAATTAAACCCCACCATCTAAAGGCCAAAATCTGACGTCGCCCCGGTGCATTAGTGGGTCGGTGTTGGGTTTAGGCCAGTAAAAGCGACGGACCGCAGACTTTAAGCCGAGGTTTAAGACTGGCTGAGGTTTTACGGGGACTCGGAAGCAGCGGAGGGACGTGGCAGGTAAAGCCACGCGGATGCTCCATCTCTCTGGCTCTTCGTCCCTCGCTGCAGGGACCACGTCTGCGCGTCCAGACCACGACCCGAGACACGGGGCTGCTCCGCGGCATCAGAGTAAAACCCCAAATCCTCGGCCAGATGCTTGTCGTGAGCATATAGGTCGCTATATTCCCCCGGGTATCCCTGGGAGTCGGTGAATAACGAGGCTCTTAATTCATCTCGCACGATGTATAGCGCTCTTCTCTAATTAACAGCCACGTGTCTTAAGTTTAACGCGTGCTACACGTGCTCGGCGTTCAATTAGCCGAAGGACGTGCGTCACGGAGGGCTTCTTTACACGAGGAAGGTCTCACACACCCAACGAGGGTGCGGGTTCACGGTGGGGTGGTGGTGACCCCTCAACGCAGCTGGGGCTTGAGAGGACGGACGGGCTGTGTGCGATCTCTGGAGAGCTCTGAAATACGCCCTGGGAGATGTCCGTGGGCTCGGCAGAAATGTCTTTTTTCCCCCAAGTTTCTGGTCTTCAGAATGATAGTTAAATTAGTGACCTAAAAATTGTCTACTTAGATTATCTATCTACAGATTCTCTAACTAAAGATTATCTACATAAAAATTACCTGCCTAAAGATTGTCTACCTAGATCATCTACCTAAAGTTATGTACCTAAATTAACTACCTAAAGTTACGTATCTAAAGATTCTTTACCTAAAGATGATCTACCTAAATTTTCTACCTAGATCATCTACCTTAATTAACTGCCTAACGTTATTATCTACCTAAAGATTCTTTACCTAAAGATAATCTATCTAAATTAACTATCTAAAGATTATCTACCTAAAGATTCTTTACCTAAAGATGATCTACCTAAAGATTATCCATCTAAATGATCTACCTAACGATGATCTACCTAAATTTTCTATCTAGATCATCTATCTAAATTAACTACCCAAAGTTATTGGCTACCTAAAGATGATCTACCTAAGGATTCTCTACCTAGATGGATCTACCTAAAGACGATCTCCCTAAATTATCTACCGAAAGCAGACAATGCGAATTGGGTCCGTTCAGCTGAAGCATCCCGCGGAAACGCAACGTTCACCTAAAAGACAGATTTTGGCCTGAAATTGGGGTGAGCTGACAACAAGAAGCTGAAAGGAGATAAACGTGCATCACCCTGCGTTCCTTCAGCTGGAGGTGAAAGTTGGCCAACGCCAACTTAACTTCTCTTCCCGGTGTTGGTGAACCCAACCCTGGTACTGAAGCCTCGTTTAGAGGTAACGAAGGTACTTTATGGAGAACGTTGGAGCAAGAACAGGGGTAGAACTCCCGCTTGCTCACTAAATTCCCTCGGAATGTCCTTTCTTACCCCGGGATGCGGAACGCTGACATCATTTGTTGGGGCAACACAACGCTGTCGCTAAGGGTCTAGTTGCCTGAGCTAGTCCAGTGTAGATCTACTGGTTTATTTTTAAGCAGCGCCTCGTACCGAAAGCTCGAGCTCCTTTCTCCTTGTCCGCAGGGTGTCCGGTGAGGAATGCAATGGGATCAATAGCATGTCGGCGGAGAGCGGCCCTGGAACGAGACTGAGAAATTTGCCGGTAATGGGGGACGGACTAGAAACCACCCAAATGTCTACGACGCAGTCGCAGGCTCAACCCCAACAAGGCAGCGCCGTAGGCGTTAATCCCCCTCCGCCGGAGACCTCCAACCCCAACAAACCCAAGCGACAGACCAACCAGCTGCAGTATCTGCTCAAGGTGGTGCTGAAGACGCTGTGGAAGCACCAGTTTGCGTGGCCTTTCCAGCAGCCCGTGGACGCCGTCAAGCTGAACCTCCCCGTAAGTAGAGCTGGAGAAACCGCACGACGGTTGTCGGTGGAAGGAGGGAGATCGTTGGGGGTCTGGCGCCCGCGTCCGCCCTTCTGAAATCACAGAATCCGCTTTTATCGGTTGGGCTTGATGATCTTGAGGGTCTTTTCCAACCGAAAAGATCTGTGATCTAAAACACACACGCGAGGAGGAATTTCCAGTGAGTTTCCAGCGGCTCAGCTACTGCTTTGCCTTTTACCACCCAACTCTTTCCGTCGGGGTGCGGAGAAGAAAGTGGGAATAATATCTGGGGAGTCGGGGAGGGTGAGTGTGCAATCCTCTGTCCCCCAGCCAAGCACCAAAAATGATTAAGTACCAAAAATTAAGCACCAAAAATGAAACACCAGAAATTATTAAGCACCAAAAATTAAGCACCAGAAATGATTAAGTGCCAAAAATTTAGTACCGGAAACGATTAAGCACCGAAAATTAGACACCGAAAATGATTAAGCACCAAAAATTAAGCACCAGAAATGCTTAAGTGCCAAAAATTTAGCACCAAAAAAGATTAAGCACCAAAAATTAGACACCAAAAATGATTAAGCACCAAAAATTAAGCACCAAAAATGATTAAGTGTCAAAGATAATTAGGCACATCAACTCAGGCTCTGCCTTACTGCTCCCCAAAGCCCAGCGCGCTTTTCTGTGCCTGGCTTAAACCCTCGCTCGATCCCCGCTGCTTTATCAGCAGAGTCTTTTTTTTGAGATGAAAACACTCGGAGCCTTTTACGGAGCATCCGAGTACTCAAACGGCCGCTGCGCTTCTCGCGCATTGCCGCGACAGGCGAGTCGTTTTGTTAGGGATGCCGATTTTAAATTAATTTGCAATAAATTGAGGGGATCGAGCGCGTCCTCGCTAAGTCGGCGGCGGACGCCGCGTTGGGTGGGAGCGTTGATCTGCTCGAGGGTGGGAAGGCTCTAACGGGGGGTCTGGATCGATGGGCCAAGGGCAATCACGTGAAATTCAACTCGTTTGGGTCATGACGACCCCGGGCAACGCTACAGGCGTGAGGAAGAGCGGCTGGAGCCGGCCAACAGCGTCCTGGCTCGTATCAGCAAGAGCGTGGCCAGTGATCGTCCCCACCCCCGTACTCGGCACCGCGAGTTCTGGGTTCAGGTTTGGGCTCCTCGCTACCAGAAGGACGTTGAGGTCCTGGAGCGTGTTCAAAGAAGGTCAAAGAAGTGGGGAAGGGTCGGGAGAACAAGATTTACGGGGAAACTGGAATAGGATGAGAGGAAACGGCCTCAGGAGATGTTTAGGTTGGATATTAGGAAGGATTTCTTCACCCAAAGGGTCGTCAAGCACAGGAACAGGGAAGCGGTGGAGTCACCGTCCCTGGAGGTGTTGAAAAGACGCGTAGACCTGGCGCTTGGGGACGTTGTTTAGTGACCAGGCAGTGCCGGGGTAACGGTTGGACTTGGTGAAGTCCACGGAAGTCTTCTCCTGTGTCCTCCCCGACCCGTCCCATCGCCCGCTCCCTGCCTCGACCCGGGCGCCGTCACCGGGAGTTAGAGTAAAACCCGAGGAACCGGGAAAAATCCGAGCGTCGTTTAGAGATCATTTATCACAGGAAATCACAGCGACATCCTCTGCTGTGCGCGTCTGGTTTGGGCCCTTCCAGCTCCCACCAGAAGAGGTTTGTTCCCTCCATCCCTCGAGAGAGAGATTTTTCTGCGTAACGCCCGCTTTCCTCATCTGTTTTACCTTTAAGCTCTAACAACTCTAAATATCTAATCTCTTAGATACGGCGTTAGGCTATTTAATTTCTTCACGGTAGGAACGAGCTCCCCGTCGCACGTGGAGAGCGTCAGTTGTAGAGCAACGGCGTTCCCACCCTTTTTTTTTTTTTTTTTTTTAAATTATTTTTCTAAACGTTACGCCTAAAAATAGAAACACCTTCTTTTGTGTTAATCCGGCTGCGTTTAAGGGGCTGTAGTAAATCTGATTTGCTCGCTTCTCGCGTCGCCGTGTTAAAACGTTCTCACTCTCACGTCTCCCTCTCTGCCCTTTGCAGGATTATTATAAGATAATTAAAACTCCGATGGATATGGGAACAATAAAGAAACGCTTGGAGAATAACTACTACTGGAACGCTCAAGAATGTATCCAGGATTTTAACACGATGTTTACAAACTGCTACATCTACAATAAGGTACGAAAAGTTCCCCAAATCCGCGGGTTTTTTTTACCCCAAGGGAAATCTTCCCCGTCCTCTTTGGATCGGTGCGGAAATTCATCCGTAAAAGGAACCACCGCCAAGATCGGCTTCTTTAGGAAAATAAGCGGGATTAAACCAGGAGCTCGGGCACGTTTTGTGCCGGGAAGGAAGACGCAGACAGGGCTGGCTTAGCCGCCGTCCCTCCCGGAAGAATTATTAGCAGATATCATCAGTCTAGACGTTATTTCTTCTTTTTTTTTTGTCCTAAAAGGAAATTTTTAGGGTCTGACTCGAGCAAAACCACGAACTTATCAAACAAATAATTGAGAAGTAGATCTGTGCTTTGTATTTTCTGTAGCTTTGTTAAGAAGTCGGCTTAAGGCTGGTTTGAAACTCTGAAATCTGGTAGCGGGGGAAAAAAAAAAACAAACCAGGGATATACGGAGCGGCGCGTTGAGTTTGTCGTGCCGGACCGTGACCTCATCGCAGAAGATTCCTCTCCAGACAACGAGAAACATCCTGAAACCCGTTTTATAAACAGTTGTGCAACCGCTTGGGGCGCAGGAAGGAATATCTGGAGGGATGAGGAGCGTCCCAGGGCATTTCCCCAAAGGGTGGCGGTGGGACGGCGTCCGCCAGAACCCGGGGAGGGGGTGGTGGCGGAGCTTGGAGAAAGGTTTTCGGGGCCGTACCAGGCTGCGCCGAGCGCCGGACGCTCGCTCGTTAGCTTCTTAAGGAGCAAAAGGACGCAAACGAAGGGTCCTCAAAGTTGGTGAGACGTGGTCAGAGCCTCTTCCCCGACCGAGCCCGAGGGTTCCCAGTCCTGTTTCTGCCTCCTCGTTCCTCACCGGCCTTTTCTCTCCGTCCCCGTGGCTTCACCCTCGCGTGCTTTGACCTTTTTTCCCCTCCTCCTCTCAGAAAAATTGCACAAGACCTTTCCAGTTCCAAACAAACAGGCAGTGGCAGCTTTGGTCCTTCCAAACCATCTCCTTGGCCGTTGCCCTTTGTGGTTTGAGCCAGCGTGATGCAACATGGAATCAGGGTGGGCTCTTAAAGGCTTCAAATTATTTAGATACGCCTTAAAAAGTTCTCCGCCAGCATTCTGGGGTCTTCCCTCTGCCATCTTTCTCCTCCATCTCCTCCAGGCTGGAGGACAGAAAAGCATCTGAGCTAAGGAGACATCTCCGTGGACCTCACCGAGCCCGCAGACCATCAGCCGGGCAGGTTTGCGAGCGCGGTTTTAACCGTCCTCGTGCCGGTTAAAATCGTCCTCTGGTGTCGTCTCCGGAGCTGCCTTCTCTTGGCGTCACCGTGCCGCGACAGCCGTTGGTTCAGGGTCTTCGCGTCAATCCGCGCTCGTGTTCCGTGGCTGCCTGCCCTTCCCTCTCGGCCAAATTTTATCATTAGCCGCAAAAACCATCGTTTGAACCTTCCTCGCTCTTGTCTCTCGTCATCTAAAGGATCCCAACGTCACCTTCCTCCTTAAAAACCTCCTTTTTCGGGGAGGAAGTTTCCTCGCAAGCCCGTGCCGAGCTCTTCCCACCTCCTACCCTGATGCTCTACGGAGATTTCTCGTGTCAGGGGAATTTCTCGTGCTGGAAACACCAGCTGCCGTTAACCCAGCTCAATTTTTTTCCACTTTTTCCCCTCATTTCCTTCCAGCAAACAGCCTTTGCCGCAGGCGGGTAACACCCTGCGTCGGTTTATTCTCCGCTGCATCTCCTCGGTGACGTCACCTGGTTTTAGCTATAAAATAAAAGGGGTTTAGGGCGAGGATTTCTCCGTGCGTTTGGCGCTTGGGACGATATCCCGTGCGCCTTTCTGCTGCGCCGGAATGGAAACAGCAACGCTAAGGAGGGCGAAAACACTTAAATCCTCTCCAGAGAGAAATTTTATATCTATATTTATATAAAACCATATATTTCTGTATATGTCTTGCCTAATTTATCGTATTTCTTTTTCCTCCAGCCAGGGGATGACATAGTCTTAATGGCAGAAGCTCTAGAAAAGCTTTTCCTGCAGAAAATCTCCGAAATGACCCAGGAGGAAACGGAAATCGTCATAGCCCAGACGAAAGGAAGAGGACGCGCGAGGAAGGAAGCAGGTACGGACCGCTCGCTTAACTCCTACAGCCTTCCCGCTTGAGCCGCGCTCAACTTCACGCGGCGTCTTGACCGCGAGCCCCGGTCCTGGTTTTATCCGACTTTAATCGGGGTGTTAATTAAACCCAGCCGTCCTTCCGTGGGATTGCCCGTTGGCGTTCTCGGCGCCTCGCTTTATTGCGTAGAGCGTCTAAAATTGGGTGGGAAGGAGGGTGGGTGCCTCGTGCCCTGGCTGCCCCGGGCTCTCTGCGGTGAAAGGCTCGGTGAGGTCCGAAAGCCCCTCGTCGGTGGCGTCCGGGCATCGTTTTTGGGGCAGGAGGAGCGTCGGAGACAAGACTTTGCAGGAAATACGGCACCGTCTAGCGTTAGTGCCGCTGAAACGTCGTCGTCGCCAGCTTTTCCGCCGAGGTAAAAAGCCGAGAGCGCTCGGAAGTTGTTTAATTCCTGCTGTCGGGCAGCTGAGGTGATGGAATATCCCCGGATATTCTCCTGGAATCAAACCTCTCCTGTCGTATCAAACCTCTCCGAATTTCACAGCCAAAAAACTGCATTAGAGGAACCGGTCGCAACGTGACGGCTACCGACCGACGAGCCTCGCAACCCACCGCTGTCCTCCGCAGGACTTCCTCACGTTATCGTTTCCGCACCTCGTTAATTAATTTTACGATGATCGGGGATAGATAACGATGTTTGATGAGCTTACCGTCCTTTGAAAGGATACGTCACCCGGGCATTCCCCCAAGAGGAATTCACCCGTGCTCGGCCAGAATCCCAGAAACTCCTTTTTTTTTTGCAGCCAGACTGATTAATTTACCTCGTTTTGCTCTTTTTTAGGGCTGAAATAGTAACCTGCACGCTTTAGGCTCTGCGTAAAGTTAAACCGCAGCATTTTGAACCTTATTTAGGGTTATAAATTGTTAAAACGCCGTTCTGTGTTTGTGTCTGCCGACCCTCCCAAGACTTGTCGGCTTTTTTTTTTTGCAGCTTTGCTCCCAGATTGGTAATTTAAAGGATGACAAATTACCGTTTTCCTCACTTAATCCAATCCTCTCTCTGCTACGTAATACAAAAGCGCGGTTCAACCACCGATTCATTTATTTACGGTCTGTAGAGAGTGAAAAAATAAATCTGACACTCCAGAGGAGGAGCGCGGTCTGAACTCTACGGCTCCCGTTTTCAAATCCGGTCTCCGTAAGAATCGGATCCTTTCGCTCTAAGGAATTTTTTTTTTTCCAGTCTTTTAGCTCTCCTTTAGAGCTCTGGTGGGAACCCTCTCCGGTTTATCACATCAAAACCTGTGGACGCCGTAACTGGAGATAGATGTGACTGCTACTAGAGGTGAAATAATCTTCTGATTCTAATTTATACCCCGAGGATTTCATTAGCTCGTTTTTTGGGGGGATGTAAACCATTCCCCAGGCTCGACGTTGGCTGCCGACGCCATCGGATCGTTCATCAAAGGGTTGAGAACATCCTTGGCCGTGATTTGGTCTCGGCAGACGCGTCCACTTTAGTTTTGACATCCCCTTCTTAATTTTAAACGTCTCTCACCTCGATCTCGTCTCATTCTCATCCTTTTAACCCGAACGCTGTGCGATATCGAGGCAAATCCCGTGTGCAGGAGCCGTCACCGAGCTTCTTGTCTCGGCCTGGGATCCCGACGGGTTATTTTCCGAGGTTTAGTGGAAAATAGGCGGGAGATGGTCAGGGAGGGTCGACCCTCAAAGGGTTTGGGGACCGGTTGTTTGGGGAATAGAGAGAAAAATGGGTAGTTGGCGTTGAACGGCCTCGGTAGCTGTTGGGAGAGAAAACCTTTCTGCTCTGCCATCGCCTGGCCAGCGAGGGCGAATTCAGAGCAGGAATATTTTGACCGAATCCCCCGAGTCTTCCCCAGTTTATCACGGACAATCGTCATCTTGCCGCGTAGAGGGACGTCGAACTGTTTTCAGAATCTGTTCATCTAAAACACCGAAGGGCAGAAAAAGGGTCGTAAAGCCGAACGTCTCGAGCTGTTTTAATTATTTTGGCTTTATTTTCTTTTCCCTTGGCAGTTCCGCATCTCTCTCCGTTACAGGACCGTGCTTGTGTTCACGCGTCCTTTTCCTGCACGGCTCCGGTTCTCCTCCTCTCCATCTCGCTTTCAGCTCCATGAAATCCAAGTTTTGAAGCACTGACAAACCCAATTTACATTTTTTTTTCTGTGCCTGACCAAGTCGTGATTACTGGTAGCGAGATTTGTATTTTGAATCATTATTTTTGTACACACTGTCCCTGATATTCCCGTACCATCTCCTTGGTTAGGAAATTATTGGAGAAGCGATGAAATCACCCGTAGAAAAGATGTTTTTACCTACAGGGCGTAGCGAGGCGCTTATAAACTCCCAAACTACAAAATGTCTGGGGCATCCCACACCCGGCGCTTCTGCGTTGTGATTTACTGTCTAGAATAAAATACAGAATATTGTGTTAGCGTAATGTAATAACTGTATATTTAGAGAATATCTATTCGAGGACCGGCAAGATCTTTTTTTCCTCCAGTCTGCTACGCCTCCTGTTAAATCACGTTGTGCGCTAAATTAGTGTAGAATAACTAATTTGGGGTTAAATTATTAAAACCTAGGTGTGATGCTGGCTGGGAAGCTTTGCTGCGAAACCCCCCGCGGGTTTCTGATTGAAATCTCCAGCTCCTGTGGGAGGCGAAACGTGTCGGATTTGCCTTAGCGATGCAGAGCTGCTTCTGGATCCCGGCAGGATTATGGGATCCCGGCAGGATTATGGGATCCCAGCAAGACCCACGGGATCCCAGCAGGACCGACGGGATCCCAGCAGGACCTACGGGATCCTAGCTGGACCCACAGGGTTCCGGCAGGACTTATGGGATCCCAGCAGGATCCCAGCCAGACTCGTGCAATCCCAGCAGGACCCACAGGATCCCAGTAGGACCACAGGATCCCAGCAGGATCCGAGATGGATCCACAGGATCCCAGCAGGACCCACAGGATCTCAGCAGGATCCCTGGATCCCACCAGGACCCATGGCATCCCAGCCAGACCCACAGGATCTCAGCAGGTTCCCTGGATCCCAGCAGGACCTTCAGGATCCCAGCAGGACCCACGGGATCCCAGCAGGATCCCAGCAGGACCCACAAGATTCCTGTAGGAGCACAGGATCCCTCTGGCTACAAGTCCCCGCCTGATTTCGAGCCATCAGCACTCCGCTGTCACTTCGCAAGGAGGACGGGACGAAAACTCCCGATTTTATTCTCTTAACCAGTCGCTGTTGGGTTCTCAGCGGCCACGAGCTCCAGAGTCGCGGTTGGCGTCTCTCAACGCGCAACGTTTTTTCGGGGCACCCGCTGGGAGCAAAGCAGCTGCGTTTCGTTTCTAATTAATTATTTTTCGGGAGCGATCCTTGGAAGAGGTGTCGGAAAGGCGAGAAGGCAGGACACACGCTAACGCGTCGGCTCGGGAGAGTCTCCTTCTTGAGAGAGAGGTAAAATAGCAGCCGAAATCCAGGAGGTGAGCACGGGTACAGATGGAGCGGTGGGATTTCCCTCTTCTCGGGGTGTGGTCTCTCTTCCTGCTGAAGATAAAGATCCAATTAGTGCTAACGAAGTATGTGAAGGTGCTTCTGTAACACCTGCTGATCCCAAACCTTCTCCAGACTTTGGAGTCGATGTCACTTTGCTGAAGATCTGCTGGTGGCACGTCCCAGTGTCATCCAAGCTTCGCGGCGTTCCCGTTCGGAGGGCGTTTCACCACGCCGGAAAGTTTGGACCCAAAGCAACAGCAGCTCCAGCGAGAAGGTGACATCCCCGGCGCCACTAGAAGGTCTGAGGACGGCACTGACATTTCCCACCTTGTGTCGCAACCTCGACGGTTGCTCCATGTTTGAAATCACCCAACGAGAACCTCGCTCTCCAGCCGTCGGGTGAGATTGCCCTCGAGCGGTAGCAGCTGCGATGACTTAAATCCCCAAGAATTAAGAAACTCTTCTTGAAGTCACCAAGAATAAAGAAACTTTTCTACCAACGGAGCACAAAATTGCTCCTGGAGGAAGAGTTGCCCAGTTTTGGCTCCAAAATGATGATAGTCAAGAACGATTGCCTAGAAATAAAGGGTAGGCAGGAAAAGAGACGCTCATCTCTGGGCCCTGCCTGCAAGAAATCTTGTGCGAAGGGAAGGGGAAGAGAGGAGGATGCCTTCGGCCTGATCGTGGTCTTTTTCTGGAGGGCTTTTGGCACAGTTAGGTCCTGAGCTTCTTCACCATTTCACCTAGCAAGCCGTAAAAATAATCCTCAGGAAGGAAAATGTGGCGAGTGTTTGTCCCTGACCGGTTGCACAAGACCGGGGAACTGCAAGATACTAATTATCTGATGAGGAATGTTCTTTAAACAGGGTTATTACGAAATGTTAATTGTTTTTCCCGTTAAAACAACTTCAGTTTAAGGGAGAAGCAACCCTTTCTTTCTTTTCTCTTGGCAGTGACATCCAAACCAGGATCATCCACGGTACCGAACGCAACCCAAGCATCGTCCCCGGCGCAGACGCAGGCGCCGCAGCAAAACCTCCAATCCGCGCAGACGACTCATTCCTTTCCTTCCGTCACCCCCGACCTCATCGTCCAGACCCCGGTAATGACGATGGTGCCTCCTCAACCTCCTGCGCCGCCTCCGCCTGCTCCCCAGGCCCCCGTGCCGCCGGCCCCGGCTCCCCAGCCCATCCAGCCTCACCCTCCCGTTATCCCAACACCCGCCTAGCCCGTGAAGGTGAGTGTTTCCTTAATTATCTTAACGCCACGGTTTTAAATTATCTTTGCGGCGTAGAAACGCCGCGGTTGGCCAAGCGGTCGCCCTTTGTTTTGCTGCTGGAGTCGCATTTGAAGGCGAGTGGCCGTGCTTTGGTCAAAAAAATTCATGTTTTGAGAAAGACGAGGGGTCTACAAGACTCTCTCTGACACCAGTTAAAGTTAGATAGGATGAATTCCACCCAGGTTTGTGTGGAAAATCCCGTTCATCCTCTTAAAACCTTCCTTCCTTGAGCCTTCAATGACTCAGGAAGAAAATCTTGACTTGCTGAAGTGACTCATGCCCTTGACCTTTGCCAGTACAGCGGAGATAATCCATATGTTTTTCTGTAGAGCTTAGTAGAGACCAAGAATATCTGAATATTTATGGAAAGGCTTCCAATGTCCTTCTCGTAGCGTTGCCGTGAGGCTCGAGTCACTGGTGACGGCAAATCCGAGTCAACGCTAAAGAAACCCAACTTGGTTGAAGCCAAAAGTATGATGTCAAAAGTAATATTGCTTTCTTTGCTCGGTTATAGACAAAAAAAGGGGTGAAGAGGAAAGCAGACACCACGACGCCAACGACCATCGACCCAATTCATGAATCGTCATCGCTGCCCGCCGAACCCAAGTCCACCAAACTGGGTCCGCGCCGGGAAAGCAGCCGCCCGGTGAAACCTCCAAAGAAGGACGTTCCAGACTCTCAGCAACACGTAGAAAAGAGTAGTAAAATATCCGAGCAGTTAAAATACTGCAGCGGGATCATCAAAGAGATGTTCGCCAAGAAACACGCTGCCTACGCCTGGCCCTTCTACAAACCCGTGGACGTGGAGGCGCTGGGACTGCACGATTATTGCGATATCATTAAACATCCCATGGATCTGAGCACAATCAAAGTAAGCAGAAAAAAGATCCGTTTTCTCCCCGCACGTGCGTAGGCAGAGTCTTCAGATGTCTGCCAGATTTATTTTGGCCGTAGGTTTCTGGTACGTTCGGTCTCTCTTCTTCTCCTCTCGCTGTTATCCTGATGTTTGGGAAAAATAAAGAAGCCGGCATCCTTCCAGAAGGGCTCTTGGGAAACGCTCGCGTGGGTTTTTTTTATAGAAAATTTCCATTACTGTATAAATCTGCCCTTTTTTTTTTAGCCCAGGAGATGGCCCCAGAGCGCGTAAATCACAGGAACAAGGGGATTCGATTTAAACCAACCCCATTTTCGATTCTTTTTAAAATAACGGCCCCTTTTTTCTGAAGTCGCCTGTCTAGATCAGTCTTCTGTTAAGCACAAAATTGCTTCATTTTAAAGAGCGACTGCAAATTCATCCGCGTTGCCCCTTGAAACATGAATTCGTTATTGGAGTTGTTTAAGTTTCAAAAGCGACTGCCAAGTCATCTGCGTGTCTCCTTGAAACGTTCATTCCTGATTTAGAAGTCTTAACTTTTTAGTTCTCAAACCTTAATTTGGTATAAGCCTTTACCTTTTTAGTTATCAAACCTTAATTCATGATTTAGAAGTCTTTTTAAGTTTTTAGCTACAGGATGAATTCCCGTGCAGGCAGTTTAAGCTCAGCTCTAACTCTGCTTGGCCCAGTTTAGGCCTGCGTATTAAAACCAGAGGAGTGAATTTTCCCTTCCTGCAGCCCCCTCCGTGCCGAGGTTACGCCAGAGCCGAAGCCAACGAGTGTCACGGCTCTTCCTTCGTCACGGCTGTAGGATCTCGGTGGGCCAGACCTTGGAGATGCCGAATTAAATTTCTTGGCTTTGGTTTTCTCCTTTCTCCTCCGGACTGGCTGGTGAGAAGCGTTAGGTCTTGCACGTCCGTAGCTGCCTGTACATCTCGCTGCCCAAACGTCTGGCAGGGCTGAGGTCACCCTTGGCAGATGTTGCCGAGACAGCTGTTGAGTGTTCTCCGTCTTCCAGTTGTCCAACTCAACCCCGCTTTCCCAGGGAGGGAGAAGGAGGCGTGAAGCTTCTCTTGGCTCAGCTGGCGTTGCCACAGCTGGATGCGCGTTTCGGGGGGGGGGATGAGGGGTCATCTCAAGGTTGTCTCCACCCGGATCGATCCTCCCAGCTCCGCGTAGGCTTGGGGCAGGAGCAGGTAGCCATAGAGTAGGTCTGTCCCCTCCTCGGGTGGAGGTCCGAACTCTGGAGACACCAGGTTGGTTCTTAGAGGATGACTGGGTGATGAAGAGCAAGGCGAGATGGTTGAATCTTGTCCCCTGCGTCAACAAAGCCCGTCATCTTCTTCCATCGTTGGGTGAAGGACCGTCCCGGTGTCCTCTGTCCCTCCAACCAGGCTATGCCGTTAAAGCAGCTCTTGAGATCTTCCTTCTAGGGGAACGATCTGAGCAAAGCTCGCTGTGTTCTTCTGCCAACGCATCATCTTGGGCGCACGAGGAGGTTTAGCCCTTCTCGGTTGAGGTTGGGTAGAGCCAAGGTTCATAGTCCTGGCCTTCAGCACAACATCCCCGGCCGGTTCTTCATCCAAACCACGTGGACAGCAAGAAGGTGGCTTGGAGAACACGTAGTCCTCTTCCAAACATCATTGGTTGGCTCTAAGTTTTTTATAAACCAACAGCAATTCTTCGTTTGACCAAAATTAGGCGTTCTTTTGAGCAAAATTAGGCATTCTTTTGACCAAAATTAGGTGTTCTTTTGACCAAAATTAGGCATTCTTTTGACCAAAATTAGGCATTCTTTTGACCAAAATGAGGCGTTCTTTTGACCAAAATTAGGCATTCTTTTGACCAAAATGAGGCGTTCTTTTGACCAAAATTAGGCGTTCCAGCATAGGGAAAGAATGGAGACGTGAAATCCGCCGGCGCCACGGGGCTGTATTCGTTCAATCAGTCGATTCGTTGCATTTACGCTGTTAATAGCAGAGAAATTTTTGTTCGTTTGTTTTTCCTCCTTTCTAGTCTAAACTGGAGAACCGGGAATACCGAGATGCTCAGGAATTCGCGGCGGACGTACGATTGATGTTCTCCAACTGCTATAAGTACAACCCCGCCGATCACGAGGTGGTGGCAATGGCACGGAAGCTGCAGGTAAGGACGCGCGTTGTCACTGCCCGCTTCGATTTGCGACGGACGCCGCCGTCTCGAGTTATTTTTCCAGCGTAAAGGCCACGTAGTTTTGAAGTAACATCAAAAAAACGTCAGCGTGGTTAAAAACGGTTTAAAAAAATGATAGTTTTTGCTGCGGACTGAGCTGACTCAACCCGATTTGCTTCTTAAACTCTTTATTTTGTTTAATAGCAGCTTTTTTGTGTCCTCTTACCTTCTTGATAAAGGAGTAGGAAGAAAAAACGTGTCTCCAAAATGTCACTTTTCTCCCGAAAAACACCTAGAGAGAAAATAAGTGACAGCACCCGCTCGGTTGGGCTTTTTTAATTACCTCTTCTGTCATTCTTACGGTGAAGTTTTCTGCTCTCCGCTTGTAATTAATGTATTTAGCTGATAAACAAGCGCCACGTCTCAAATGAAGCGCTTGGCTTCACGCAAGCGCTCCGCCACCCCAAAAATCATCTCGATTCCTTCATTTCTCGGTAATTAGGAGCTGCGGAGAACGACTGCAAGGGGACAAAGAGCTCCTATGTTTGATTTTTGCCCCAAACCTTTCAACTTTTATCATTCAAAACCCTCGGGGCGTTCCCCGTATCCATGATTTCAGGCAGTTCCTTTCATAATAACTTCACCACGTCACGTTTGATCCCAACCGAGCGGCAAAATCCCCAAAATCTGCCTGGAGCTGCGTGCCGGAAAGATACGGCAAGGAGGGAACGCGGGACGTATGCGAGGACGCGGGAGCCAAATCCATAAGGGAAAAGGTTTTATTGGAGTAAAAAAATGCAATTCCAGCGACACGGAGCGCAACGACAAGGCGGTGGAGCTCGTGCTGCGTGAAAGGAGAAGAAAATCAGCGCGGTTTGCTTTAATCTTCAGAAAAAGGGTTGAGAAGTTACAGCAGAAAGGAGATGAGAGACGGGGGAAAACTGTTAGGTTGGGGGGGAAAGCTATTAAATCAGAGGAAAAGCTATTAAATTGGGGGGAAAACAGTTAAATTGGGGGAAAAACTATTCAATTGGGGAGAAAACTATTCAATTGGGGAGAAAACTTCTAAATTGGGGAGAAAACTACTAAATTGTGGAGCAAATTATGAGGTTACAGGACGTTTGACTTGAGAAAGAACCCCCCAAAAAATGGAGAAAGTGGATATTAATATCTTGGCTGGGTTTCGATAAGCGGAAACTTCCCGTAAAAACCTCCGGGTGATGTGGCTTCCCCCTCCGCTGAAGTCGAAGGAACTTCACTCGAGGAAAGTGTCGGCTGCCAGCTGTTTTCCTTCCGTCCAGATGTGAAGCTGCGACCGAGGTTCAAGGAAACGAATGAGACCTGACCTCCGTTTTTAGACGTTCGTATTTTTTTCGTGATGCCTTTCTAAAATTACAGCTCAGGTTTGGGCTGGTTTAATTTGAGACGAGTAAACGTGTGTTTCGGCTCGCTTTTAGCACAAATTTCGTCAAATTCAGCATCTTATTCGTGGTTTTTTCTGGATTTTGTGGGAAGTTGACGCCAGGAAAACACGATGCTCGCTCTCTGGCTGCTCTTTCCTTCTTGTTTTGGTCTAACAAAGAACGTCGCGACCTCTTCAGACGACGTCTCAGAGCGTTTTCCAACCGGT